>NC_029772.3:103316178-103317405 GCF_000817695.3 Arachis duranensis | reverse complement strand
TAGTTATACTAAAAGCCAATAAAAATAAATTTATAAACTGAATAAAAAAATTTCATATTAAAAATTTAAAAATAATATATTCAAATTAAACAGACATAACAAATAAGTTTAGATCACCTTTTAAATTTTTCTAAAACTAACCTAACCAAACTCTGATATCAGAACTAAATTATTGAAATAATATCTAAGTTATTTAAATCTAAACCTTAAATACATATAGATTAAAATTATTTTCGTAATCACAACTAACTAAAATAATATTATTAATTTAAACATTTAAAATAATCTGTATAAATTCATATCATATTCTTATTAAATAAACATTATTGTCCACTATCTACATAAAATAATTATACTGAAAAACTAAATTGATTTTTATTATCCTAATAAAATTGCATTAATGCACCAATGGCTTAATAGTTTTTGAAAAGAAGAAACCACAATGTGTAAGAAAAATATTTTATTATAAAAAATTTAAAAGAAGGAATTTTATCCATTGTATGTACCAATTTTTTAAAATTACATCTTTAAATTTGACATAATTAGTTAAAAACTGAACCTAAAATAAAAAAACTCAATCTCATTTTATATTCTATTTCAAAAATTTTCTGATAGAAAATAAAGAGAGAATAGAATTTAAACTTGGCCTATATTACTTCTAAGAAGTAATTACTCAATCAAAAATTGAGCTTCTCTTAAGAAAATTAACTTTATTTGCAATTTAATAGGTTGGTTATAGTATATAAATAGATCCAATCATCTTTCAATAAAATAAAATTTATTTCATTGTTTTTTTTTTAACTCTTACATCTATGTATTAGAACCCAAATTAGTGATCAATGCAATTCAAAATAGTATTAGATGAATGTGATACATTATAAATAGTTATAACAAAGACAATCGTGCTGCAAAGTTAAATAAAAAAAATAAATTTGAGTAAAAACAATCACCATATCGAATTTGTTTGGGTGAACTTTTAAGAAAAGATTTTTTTTAGTAATCTTTTTTTAAAAGATCTTATGAAAAAATAAAAATAATTTTATGTTTAGATACGTCAAAAAAAAATCTTTTTATCTATCAATTATCTGTGGGTATAACAATATAAAAGTACTTTTTTGTTTATTTAATATGTAAAAAATATCTTTTTTTTAAAAAAAGATATAAATTATAACTTCTCAAAAAAAGATATTTTTTATTTTTTTAAATATTTTTATTTTTACTACTAAA
>NC_029772.3:103293862-103315807 GCF_000817695.3 Arachis duranensis | reverse complement strand
TGACCTTAAAATAATACGAATAAATTTTTATATTTTATTTTAATTTTATGTTTATTTTTAATTAATAAATTATGAATATTTATATTTTAAATTATATTATGTTAAATTATATTGTATTATGTTTATTTTTATATTATTTTTTATTTTTTTATTTTTTCAATTAATATTCATGGATATTCTAGAGATTTGTCTCCCCACAGAAACTCAAATAGAAATCTATGACAAAAACTAAAGGAGGATAGAGACATTTTTCTTAATGGAAATAGGATTAGAGAGAGGTTATGCTTCCATAGATTTTTATTGTCATCCCTACTTACTACAAAGATTTAAGTAGGCTATTTTTGGCCGCTATAACTTTGGAATAATTAACAAACAAGTTCCATTGCATTAGTCTTAACAAGCTTCATTTTTTATGTTAGTTAAAGATCTTTAAGTACGTTCATTGCATTAATCTTAATAAGGTTCATAACGAGTGAAGTATAGTTTAACAGAAATAATAAGGGTCCATAATATCTTTTATATTATTAAAATTTAGGATTTAAATTTTAAATTTAATATATAAAATTTAGTATTAACTGAAAATAATAAATTTTATTAGTGATGTAACATTTATTATATGTAAGTCAAAGTTATTTAACTCTGTTAATAAGACAATGAATACAGGAAGCACGGAAATGAAACTGATGGATGCTAATTGCTAACAATATCTCAACAAACAAATACATCATATGTAGAAAATGAGAAAAAAAAAAAGGAAAAATATTATTATATCGAATGTGCAGTTTCTTCTGAGCATGAAAACGAAGCACCATACAATTTAGAAGCACGGACTGAACTTGTAAGCAGTCACACGATCCAAGATACAAATTAAAGGAGACTCAGTTGTTGCAGCGATTTGGGTTTTTGAAAGAACAGCAAATCAAAAGGTTTTTTGAGTTGCTACCTAGTGGTCCATATTTTATTTATATGGTCTTAGAAGTAGAACTAGCTAGAAAAACTCAATCCTCTTTTAATTTATTATTATGGTAGCAAATTTGTAGTACACTATATAATTTCAAATCAACATTGTTAGAGAATCATTAGAGAATCATTAGAATCATTTTAGATCAGTTAGTATCGTTTATATTTATATAGCATATCTGTATATTAATTGTAGGATTCTATACTTTTATTATTTTGATTCTTCTGACACCTATATATACCCCTTGTACATTGTATATTTTTAACATGGTATCAAGAGTTTAGCTTTTTTTTTTCAGAAACAATTGGTTTCTACTTCCTTTATCTTGTTTCACCGGCAGTACTTTGTCCTCCGTTTTCGACTTCTTCCTGACGCCTTGGTTCGTCACCGCCGCCACATTCGTCTTCTACTCGTTGCAAGCTTTCCAACGCCGCCGACCTCGCCGCCTACCGCCGCCGGACGCGCCCTCACGCACCGCCAGAAGTCCGGTCACCGCTTCAAGTTCTCTCTCCTTAGACGCCATCCAGAACCATTGGATCCACGCCCAAGATCAGCGGTCCCAGACAGCGCTACGTGTCGTCGCCAGTACCCATGCGGATCCGCCCAGGCCGCATCCGGCCCGACCCGCGTTCTTTGACCCGCTGCCAGCTCTATGCTCACGTCAGCACTGACGCGTCTCCTTCCTCTTGTCGCGTGTTGCCACGTGTCTTGCTCTGCTGACGAAGCAGCTGACGTGGTATCTGACGTGTCAGACAGTGGGACCCTTCCTAAGGATTTTTGGTGAGCTCTTTTCGATTTTGCCATCCGTTTCCTCATTTTCTGCTCCAAAATTGCAGTTTTCTCTCCTCTCCTTGATCTCTGTGACTACTATTATGGAAAAGTCAGATGTTTTTGCTGCCACAGACAGAAAGGGTGCCTTCTATCGCAACTGTAACCGTTTTGGGCACCCGTTCTCCAGCTGTCCATCTGTTGAATGTCACACATGCCACCAGAAAGGTCATATTAGCTACCATTGTGCACAACTGTTTTGCCATTATTGCAAGCTCTCGAGACATTTGATTACTACATGTCCTACTCGCCCAGCACGTCCTGCGCCTGCTTCTACTGTTGATACTACTCTTGAATCTACCACAACTGCTCCTCTCAACTCGTCTCCTGTCTCTTTATCTGATATTACGTCTCTTTTTCAACGTCTTCTCTCCCTTTCTGGTAATACCCCTGCTGCTCTTTCGACCCCTCCAGGTAATTCTAAATGGTATTTTGACTCGGGATGCTTTAATCACATGTCTCCATTGTGTAATCTCTTCTCGTCTCTATCTACCACTACAAATGGACCTTCTGTCAATACTGCAAATGGTTCCCTCTTGCACGTAACACACAAGGGTTCTATATCCCAGTCGACTCTTAATCTTCCTGATACTTATTATATTTCCAAATTAAACTTTAATCTTATTTATGTTGGTCAACTTGTTGATCTGGATTTTGAAGTCACTTTTTCTATTTCTAGTTGTCGTACGACAGGATCCTCGGAGGGGACAAATCATCGGGACTGGACATAAGGTCGGAAGGTTGTTTGAACTCGAGAATCTTCATATTCCTCCTGTACCAAATCTATGTGTTGCTTCTTCTCCCTCTACCCTTCACTTATGGCATCAACGTCTTGCCCACACCTCCTTAAGAAAACTGCGTCCTCTTGTGTCTCAGGGTGTTTTAGGTCAGGTTACAAATGAATCTTTTGATTTCATTTCTTGCCAAACAACCAAACAACCTACTTTATCTTTTCACAATAATTCATCTCTTGCTTGCTCTCCTTTTGATCTCATTCACTCTGATGTTTGGGGCCCCGCTCCCACTGCCTCTATGGGCGGAGCTCGATACTTTGTCGTTTTCATTGATGATTATTCCCATTTTACTTGGGTTTATTTAATGACTAATCGCCATGAGTTACCTCAAATCTATATCAACTTTGCTACTATGATTAAAACTCAGTTTTCCAAGGTCATTAAGGTTTTCAGACGTGATAATGCTATGGAATACCGTGATTCCAAACTCTTAACCTTTCTTGAAGAACAGGGTTCTTTGTCTGAATTTTCTTGTCCTGGTACGTCCCAACAAAATGGTAGAGCTGAACGCAAACACCGTCACATTCTTGACTCCGTCCGTGCAATGCTTTTTTCTTCTTCGTGTCCTAAGCGTACTTGGGGTGAAACTGTTCTTACTGCTGTTCATGTTATCAATAGACTCCCTTCTTCTGTTCTTTGTCATGTTACTCCCTTTGAGCGTCTTTATCATACCTCCCCAGATTATAGTTCTATTCGAGTTTTTGGTTGTGTATGTTTTGTTCTTCTTCAGCCTCATGAACATAGTAAACTTGAACCTCGGGCTCGTATGTGTTGTTTCCTTGGTTATGGCACTGAACACAAGGGTTATCGTTGTTGGGATCCTCTCTCTGAACGTGTCCGTATATCTCGTCATGTTGTCTTTTGGGAGCATCACATGTTTTCTCAGTTCTCATCCTTTGAGTCAATTCCTACTACTCAGTCACCTTTGTTTACTAACCCCAATGTTGATCTTTTTTCTAGTGATGATTCTACAGATTCTATCTCGAGTGACCCTCCACAGCCTCCTGTTCTTCCGCCTTTTTCATCTCCCAATGATTCCAGACCGGACGATGATCCTGCTCCTACTGTCATGCCTCCTCCTCCCGCTCGTTCTTCTAGGGTAAGGAATCCACCTCCTCGTCTTTTTGATTATCATTGTTTTTCTACTATCCTTCATCAACATGAACCTAAGTCATTCAGAGAAGCCTCCACAAATCCAAATTGTCAACAAGCGATGCAGGAAGAAATACAGGCACTTGAAAAGGCACACACTTAGGATTTGGTTGATCCTCCTTCTGCTCAGGAAGTTGTAGGCAGCAGATGGGTATACAAGATCAAGACTCGCTCTGATGGTTCTATTGACCGTTATAAGGCACGATTGGTTGCTCAGGGTTGTACGCAAGAGTATGGTATTGACTATGAAGAGACTTTTGCTCCTGTTGCTCGTCTCACATCTGTTCGAGCTCTTCTTGCCATTGCTGCGATCAAAAAATGGTCTCTCAGTCAGATGGATGTGAAGAATGCATTTCTTAATGGAGATTTGAAACAGCAGGTGTATATGAAACCCCCTCCGGGTTATCCTTGTCCCTCTGGCAAAGTTTGTCTCCTTCGCAAGGCACTCTATGGGCTTAAGCTAGCTCTTCGTGAATGGTTTGACAAGTTCAGGACTACCATATGCAGTCTTGGTTTCACTTGCAGTCCTCATGAGCATGCTCTCTTTATTTGTAAAAGTAAACGTGGAGTCATTCTTCTACTTCTGTATGTTGATGACATGATCATTACTGGAGATGATGCTGATGGTATCTCTGATCTTAAAGCATTCTTCAGCGTATTTTTGAGATGAAAGATCTTGGTTCTCTCAACTATTTTCTTAGTCTAGAAGTCATATCCACCGATGATGGCATCTATCTCTCTTATTGTGGTTGAGAAAAATATTGAGAATGGTGGTCATAGGAATATGGTGGTTGAGGTTCATAATCATAGCAAGGATCACCATGTCCATTGGATTGGTATACACTATGGGGTGGGTTGTGATCATAGTAGTCCGGAGGAGGTTGTTGCCATGAAGATTGTCCATATGAATATGGCTCCTCCCTCATTTGATAATTCCTTCCTTGATGCAAACCATCATTGAAATTGCCATTTCCTACAACATAGTCAAAACCATACTCAAAGATACAAGAATGTGAATTCATAAGAGAGAAATAAAACTTTCCGGTAACAGCGTCAAAAACTTGATGAGCGCTAAACACCGGTTTAGAATTTCACAAGTTTAAAAGCTCAATTTCATTGTAACTCTAAACTAGAATTCAACGTTCTTCAAAGTTTAGAAAAAATGTCACAAATTCAAAACAAATACTTGGAGTTTAATCTCGAGTCGTTCTCTCTTGAAATTACAATCAAGTGCTTAGTTATTGACTATAGAAAAAGGAGGTTTTGATTGCAATTTATGGGAATTTAAATGACAAAAAACTAAAAAAACATCCAAGAAATTAAATTAGGAGTAATTAAGGTAATTAACTAGAAAATGCAAGTAAATTCAATTGCTAAAAGATCTTGGCAACAGTTGAAGGTTAATGATCATTATCCTTGTCACTAACCACAACATGATAATTACAAAGAACAAATCCAATTCGTCAACTATTACAAACATGAATTGTTAAATTTTTGTGATAGAACAACATTGAGTCTATCTTGAAATATTAGGTACACAAATAAGATGATTTAAATATTAAGAACAACTTTAAAACTTATCCCAAACGTTAGGTACAAAAAAAATTACTTCTTTAAAAATATCATTATAGGACTAATTAATAGTACCTTTTTAGTTCGTTTTAAAATGATAAAATATCATTTTAGAACATTTTTTAAGAAAGTAAAATATCCTCTTAGAATTAAAGTTTTTAACTATATTAATAAAAAAATAGATACTTGTTGTGAAATAAATAAATAAGGAAGATATAAATATAAAAATAGAGAAATATAAATATAAAACTCTAGTATTAATGTTTACTAATGTAATTATTTTGATATAATAAAAGTAATTTATATATTACTAATATAAATAGTATTGTATGTAAAGAGAGAGAAAAGTATAAAAAAAATAAACAATCAATATAATATTCTCTCTCTTTTTTATACTTTTCTCTCTCTTTACATACAATACTATTTATATTAGTAATATATAAGTTACTTTTATTATATCAAAATAATTACATTAGTAAACATTAATACTAGAGTTTTATATTTATATTTCTCTATCTTTATATTTATATATTCCTTATTTATTTATTTCACAACACGTTATCAGCACAAGACTCTGATCAAATTTTTAGGAAGACTCAGGTAATAAATTTTCATTATGTCGAAACTCTCTCATCTTGAATTCAATGCTCTTGATATATCTGGAAACAATTATTTATCATGGATATTAGATGCTGAAATCCATCTTGATTCAATGGATCTTGGAGATACCATTAAGGCTGAAAATAATGCATTCCAGAAGGATAAAGCTAAAGCCATGATTTTCCTTCGTCGTCATCTTGACAAAGGATTGAAAAATGAATATCTCACATTAAAAGATCCTGCAGATCTTTGAAAAGACCTTGAAGAAAGGTATAATCATTAGAAAACGGTGATACTTCCTCGAGCTCGATATGAATGGACGCACTTGCGTCTGCAAGATTTTAAATCGATAAATGAATATAATTCTGCAATATTTTGAATCACCTCACGAATGAAATTATGTGGAGAAAAGATCACTGATCATGATATGTTGGAGAAAACTTTCTCAACCTTCCATGCCTCGAATGTGCTCCTGCAGCAGCAGTATCGAGAAAAAGGGTTTAAAAAATATTCCGAGTTAATTTCTTGCCTTCTTGTTGCTGAACGCAACAACGAGTTGCTATTGAAAAATCATGAAGTGCGCCCAGCTGGCGCCGCCCCATTTCCTGAAGTAAATGCGGCAAATTACCCCAGAAGAGGTAAATGGCAAGCTTTTAGTAACAAGAAAAATTATGGAAGGAAAAGGAATTATATTCAAAAGAGAGGATCTCACCAGAAGTGGGATAAAGAAAAAAATATCAGGCAGAATAAATCAACAGAGGATAAGTGTTTCCGTTGTGGTGGAAAGGGTCATTGGTCACGTACCTGCCGTACCCCAAGGCACCTAGTCGATCTTTACCAGCCATCTTTGAAAAAGGACGACAAGGGAAAAGAATCGAATTTCGTTTCAAATGATGCTGAAAATTTCACCACTCATTATGATGTATCTGATTTCTTTGAGGATCCTGAAGGAAATATTGGTCATTTGATCAATGATGGAATAGTTTAAAATGTGAGATTGTTATGTATCCATGTAAATAAATAATGTAAAGAACTTATTATTAAGTTTTATTTTCTATGTATTTAAATTTCAAATGTGATGTATATAAATAATAAAATATTAATGTTTATGAATTTTGAAATCATTAAATATGTCATGTTTTAAAAAAAAATTAGTATATGACATTATTTTTATGTGCAGTATTTCTTAGAAAAATAACTCCGATCAAGTATTTAATTTAACTGTGCATACTACTCATTTTATTATTATTTGTCTTTTGAAGAGAATGGCAAGGATATGTAATGAAGATGTATGTCTTGCGGATAGTGCAAGTTCGCACACTATTCTCAAAAGTGATATATATTTTACCCATCTTGTGCCAAAAGAAGAATGTGTTAATACTATTATTAGCTCAGGCAATGTGATTGAAGACTCCGGAAGAGCTATAATTTTGTTTCCCAGAGGAACAAAATTCATAATAAATAATGCACTGTTGTCTACCAAGTTTCGAAGAAACTTGTTGAGCTTTAAAGATATTCGCCAAAATGGATATCATATTGAGACTATGAATGAGGGAAATCATGAGTATTTACGTATCACAACTCATGATTTAAATAAAAAGGTTATATTAGAAAAATTACCCTCACTTTCATCTGGGTTATATTATACCAAGATTAGTGCAATTGAATCACATGCCACTGTAAACCAGAAGTTTACTAGCCCAAATGAATTCATAACTTGGCACGACTGATTGGGTCATCCGGGAATAACCATGATGAGGAGAATTATTGAAAACTCACATGAACATTCACTAAAGAACCAGAAGACTCTTAAAACTAGTGAATTTTGTTATGCTGCATGTTCTCAGGGAAAGTTAATTTTAAGACCATCACCAGTAAAGATTGGATTTGAGTCCCCTGAATTCCTAGAAAGGATTCAAGGTGATATATGTGGACCTATTCATCCGCCATGTGGATCTTTTAGATATTTTATGGTCCTAATAGACGCATCTTCAAGATGGTCACATGTGTGCTTATTATCTTCTCGCAACCTAGCGTTTGCGAGATTATTGGCTCAAATTATTCGATTAAAAGCACAATTTCCAGAAATCTAATTAAAGCAATTCGTCTTGATAATGCTAGTGAATTTACTTCCCAAGCTTTTGATGCTTATTGTATGGCTAATGGAATAAGTGTTAAACATCCAGTAGCTTATGTTCACACACAAAATGGGTTAGCATAATCGCTTATTAAACGCCTCTAATTAATTGCTAGCCCTTGCTTATGAGAACAAATCTCCCAACCTCAGTTTGGGGGCATGCTATTTTACATGCCACAATACTTATTCGTTTGAGGCCAACGAGTTACCATCAGTTCTCTCCTATGCAATTAGCCTTTGGCCAGCAGCCAAATGTTTCCCATTTAAGAATATTTGGGTGTGCGATATATGTTTCCATTGCACCACCTAATCGCACCAAATGGGACCCCAAAGAAAATTAGGAATATATGTTGGATATGATTCTCCCTCTATAGTGAGGTATCTTGAGATACAAACTGGAGATGTATTTAAAGTCCGATTTGCAGATTTTCATTTTGATGAATCAAAATTTCCAACATTAGGGGGGAGAGAATAAGCTTCCTGAAAAGGAAATTAATTGGAATGCATCATCGTTGATGCATTTAGATCCTCGATCAGGGCAATGTGAACTGGAAGTTCAAAAGATTATACATTTGCAAAGAATAACAAATGAATTGCCTGATGCATTTTTCGATACAAAGAGGATAACTAAATCTTATATACCAGTGGAAAATACCCCAATTCGAATTGATGTCCCAGTAGGACAAGTAGCCACTGAAGCACATACACGCCAAAAGCGTGGCAAGCCTGTCGGTTCCAAAGACAAAAATTCTCGAAAGAGAAAAGAGGTAAATACGATTCCTGTTGAAAAAGACATAGTAAAGACACCTGTAGTTGTCCAAAATTCTGATATAGTTTTAAAGCCAGAAGACGTTCAGGTACCTGAAAGTTGTGAAAATAACGAGATCTCGATAAATTATATCTTTACAGAAGAGAAATGGGACCGAAATAAGACAATTGTCAATGAAATATTTGCATATAACGTGGCATTAAATATCATGTATGAAAGTAAGGATCTTGAGCCAAGATCAGTCGAAGAATGCCGACAAAGGAATGATTGGCCAAAACGGAAAGAAGCCATGAAGGCTGAATTAGACTCACTTGCAAAACGTGAAGTCTTCGAACCTGTAGTCCGTACACCAGAGGATGTAAAACCTGTTGGATACAGGTGGGTATTTGTGAGAAAACAAAATGAGAAAAATGAAGTTGTGCGCTACAAAGCCCGACTTGTGGCACAAGGTTTTTCACAAAGGCCTGGTGTAGATTATGAAGAAACGTATTCCCCTGTAGTGGATGCAATAACATTGCATTATTTATTCAGTTTATCTGCATATCATAAACTGCATATGCATTTAATGGATGTGGTAACAGCTTATTTATACGGCTCATTAGATCGTGATATCTATATGAAAGTCCTTAAAGGACTAAAAATATCTAAACCAACCAATGAATATTCACAAGGGTTATACTCAGTTAAATTGCAAAGATCTTTATATGGTCTGAAACAATCTGGACGAATGTGGTATAACCGTCTTACTGAGTATCTGGCCAAAAATAGATTCAAGAATGATGATATCTGCCCCTGTGTTTTCATAAAAAAAAAAACTACATCTGGATTTATTATTATTGCTATGTACGTTGATGATTTAAATATCATTGGGACTCTTGAAGAGATTCCACCAATTATAAAAACTCTAAAAGAAGAGTTTGAGATGAAAGATCTTGGAAGGACTAAATTTTGTCTCTACCTGTAGATCGAGCATATAAAAAATGGGATCTTTATTCATCAAACAACATACACAGAAAAGATCTTGAAGAGATTTTATATGGATAAGTCACATCCCTTAAGTATCTCAATGATCGTAAGATCTTTGGATGTGGAAAAGGATCAATTCCGTCCTAAAGAAGAAAATGAAGATATCCTTGGTCCTGAAGTACCATATCTTAGTGCCATTGGAGCGCTAATGTATCTTACTAATAATACAAGACCCGATATATCATTTGCTGTGAATTTACTAGCAAGGTATAGTTCCTCTCCAACCAGAAGACATTAGAGTAGAATCAAGCAAATCTTTCGATATCTTCATGGAACAGTTGATATGGGATTGTTTTATCCCTATGGATCCAAGTCACAACTAGTTGGCCGGATACTTGTCTGATCCACATAAAAGGAGATCTTAAACAGGATACTTGTTCACATATGGTGGTACAGTTATATCTTGGAGGTCCACGAAACAGACGATTACTGCAACATCCTCTAATCATGCTGAAATACTGGCGATTCATGAAGCTAGTCGCGAGTGTTTTTGGCTGAGGAGTCTGATTCAATATATTCTGTCATCATGTGGACTGATTGATCATAAGATTGCTCCAAATGTCCTGTTTGAAGATGATACAGCATGCATTGCTCAACTTAAGGGTGGATACATCAAAGGTGATAGAACAAAGCATATTTCTCTCAAATTCTTCTTCACTCATGATCTTCAAAATCAAGGGACAATTGATATCCAACCAGATCTGCTCAAGTGACAATCTAGCAGATTTATTTACAAAGTCACTCCCAAAATCCTCCTTTGAAAGATTAGTACATGAGATTGGGATGCGCCAATTTCGAGACATTAAATGATGTCGGCAAGAGGGGGAGACTGTACTCTTTTTTCCTTGGTAAGATTTTTTTTCCTTTGGATTTTTTTTGACAAGGTTTTTAATGAGGCAGTCCCCATCACAAAGGATATTGTACTCTTTTTTCTTCACTAAGATTTTTTCCACAGGATTTTTCTTTAGTAAGATTTTAATGAGCCAATAACTGTAAATGGACATCTAAGGGAGAATATTATGATAAGAATGGGACGTGGATGCCCATTCCCATGCATAACTCACATTCTCAAAAAAGAAATAATAATTAATGAATGTTAAAATTGATCCCCCCTCATATTGTCATACATGTATAAATAGAGTCCTTTACCTCCAAAAAAAACAAGCAAGTAATAACAATAAACAATCTCTTTTATACTTTTCTCTCTTTCAATATAATATTCTCTCTCTTTGCATACAATACTATTTATATCAAAATAATTATATTAGTAAACACATTAATACTAGAATTTTATATTTATATTTCTCTATCTTTATATTTATAATTAAAATAACCGATTCTATACCCGCCTGCCGAATCGTCGAAGATTCGAACACGGAGAAACTTGGATGACANTAATATTTAATTATTAATATATTTTTAAAAATATTTATTTTAACTTTTAATTTTAATTTTAATTTTATAATTTTATATTTTTTATTTAATTATGAACGAATCAATTGGGTAAATCAATGACCCAATGGTTCAACCAATGACCTAGTCATATAATCGGATTAATTACCAGTTCGGTTCTGATAACTATGATTAAAATCTTTTAATTGTAACAATAAAATTTCAAATTTGATTTTATATAAACTAAAATACCTTTTAATTAGCAGATAAACTCAAAAAGCCCCAAGATCAAAAGCAATCACAAATTTAGATTATCAAACATTATATAAATCAATAAAGGGCAAACAACAAGGTTTTCTAAGAACCATTAAATAAAGTGAAATAATAAATTGGAGTCAAACTTCAGCTGCTGCTTAAATATTTAACTCGCCGAAGCAAGGAGCTTGATACAAAATGCAGGAATTGAGAGCTAGAGAACATAAATTGATATTGCAACCCCGGAAGACAGAAGAATGGGCTCTAGGAGGAAACTTTACCAAGTGAAAATTTCCTGGTTACCACATAATAAGACTACCATCTTACGAGGAAATATGAAACTTTAGACGCCTGTATGTACTGCAAGAAAGATTGTTCCGCCGACTAAGCGCACATGAGATGAGACATTTACAATGCAGACATCTGGAAATAAAGTAAATCTAAACGGGCCACAAATTAATAATAGTTCCATTCATAGGAGCAAAAATCAGTTTACCATCACGTCCCACTTAATAACCAAAACAGACAACCAATACTGTGCTTCCCCTTGTTATTGGCAGGAGTGCCAACATCAAGATAGCGCATTGTAGAATCCGTGTCGCACAAGGCAATTCCAAGAACACCTTCCTTCATGGGCTGCATATATTTTTTTTTTTTTAAAAGTAGAAAAACAAACCCAAAATGAGATCAACTAATAACAGAATTTCAAACTCCCATAAAAACATTGACAGATAATAGTGAAACAACATACACCACTACACCTCAACACAAATGAATAACATAAGTTTCAAACATCTAAAACAAGTGGCACCTGATGATCAGTCCTTGGATCAGTCAGAATGAGTAGACGAGGCTCGTTATTGGATGTCTGCATTTGATTAGTGAATGTTCCAGGAGTGTGCCTTCCAGCAATTGCATTCGCACCTATTGTGCGAACTTTGATATCCTGAGGGTTCTTGATAGCAACAATAATCCTGACAGCAAGATAGAGCCTCTCCCATGTCTTGTCCAAGGTTAATTATGTAAATACCTGGAAACAAGGAATACGGAAAATCAACCAAACATAAAAATGCTTTCATTCCGTAGCAGAAGCATCAGAAAGATAACAGAAATGTCGAGGTTTGACAAGTTTTCTTTTTCATAAGCTCTATTGTGAAATTATGATAATAAGCTGTTTTGAACACAATGTGGTCATACAAAATACACTTACTCGTATCAAAATTATGATTAGAAATTAAATTGACTCTTTGAATAGACAACACACCATATCAAGAAAAATTGACAAACCACTAGATTATAACAAATTTATAAGAAGTATATAACAAAAAAAGAACCCTAGATACAGGAAAAGATAAATATAAAGGTGAAAACACATGTACAGTCAGCTTCACCTGAAGTTGATAACTGAGAGTCGTTAGATGAAAATTTAGTCAAATCAGTCAAATTATTTAACCGCTCTCAGCTATCAATTTTACGTGAAGTTGCTTGCACTTGAGTTTTCACCAAATATAAAAAATTGAATACAAAATTCACAAAAGATTCACAATCGACATACTCTTCAATAATATTCAGATGCAGAATCCAAAAAGATAAACAAAAAAGATTATGTGAAAATGGGAAAGCAAGACTGACCTCTGAGAAGTGTGCCTTCCAGCAATTGCATTAGCACCAGTTTATTGGGCAAATTTCAAGACTGCCCACTGACTACATGGCCTAGCAGACTGAACAACAATATCCTTAGGGTTCTCAATAGCAACAATAATCCTGCTTGGATACTTAAGTTGCCGAAGCAAGGAGCTCGATTCAAAAAGCAGGAATTTAGAGCTAGAGAATATAAGTTGAAAATGCAACCCCGGAAGACAGAAGACTTAGGCTCTAGGAGGAAACTTTACCAAGTGAAATTTTCCAGTTAAACATTGCGCAATGTTATCTACTACCATGGAAATTCAACTTTTTCTTTAAATGGAGAAACATAGAGGTTCAAAAATGAATATCCTATTCTCCAAGTTCTAAACCAGAAACTTCTGCAGCAGCAGTTAACAAAAATGTTATATAGCTATTTTCTATGATTACATCAGCAGATTCAAAACCAGCATCAAATTTCATACTGAATTACTTTGAGGTCACAGAAAGTGATGATAAGAGGAGAAAAAGAGAAAGAAAAACTGAATTCAGATTTGAAACATTATAAGAACTTGATAACAACAATCCGATATGAGGAAAAAGAAAGATGCAGATGAGAGGGACTCTGTCAACTATAGTTGATGACAAGCTTGACTTACAACGTAAATTATAAGGTGAGTTTTTGTTTTAGAGTATGCACTTGCAAGTAGAAGTTGTCTATTCTTGAAAACATGCAAGAGCTAAAACCTAGAGTATAGCTTTGTAAACCTCAACTAAACCTCATTTTCTTGAAGTGCTGAGTGCTTTCTCTTCTTGGTTGACAAGCATCTTTCCCTCAACAAAATCGCAGAACGCCACAGTTACTCCAAGCTGCTTCTCCATTTTCTTCACAATAAACACTTCGGACTCTTCACATATGGTCAGCACTGTACCATCCCTACCAAGCCGACCAGTTCGGCCTGCTCGGTGTGCATAGTGAGTTGAATCCGTAGGTAAGTCCAGATTAACCACAAGATCACATTCTGCCACATCCAAACCTCTAGCTGATAATTCATTTGTCACCAGAACTCTCACCTCGCCATTCTTGAATTTCTTCAAAGTTGATGACCTAGCAAGCTTCCCAAGATCCCCATGCAACTCTGCCGCTTTCATTCCACGGGCCTCCAGCTTGAAGACGACATCCTTTAGTTGCTTAGTGTTGTTCATGAAAGCTATTACAACTTTTGCATCCAGGGCATGAATACACTTTCTCATGGTATCGACCTTATGCTGTAACCTCGCTACACAGTAATAGTGTTTCAAAGCCGGAGGCAAACTCTCTACTGATGCCTGAGATGGCTTAGTTGGGTCTGGAGTAGAACCGACTGAAGGCCTTGACAAATTGATAGGGCCCGAAGGCGAGACAGTATCAAGCGGGATAACTTTCTTAGCTTGGACGAGAAGTGGATCACATCCCCAGCTTCTCGCTGCTCTTACAACAGAAAACGGCACAGTTGCAGACACCATAATTAACTGACGCTCAGTCCTTTTAACATTTGGATCCAGGTCTGCACCTGATCTCCTGCCTACATGCTCCAATATCCGGTGCATGTCCTCCCGAAAATTGAATGACAAGAGCTCATCAATTTCATCCAATACCAAATAGCGACAGCCATGTGTCCGAAGCTTCCCTGCTGCACTAAGTTCCGCTATCCTACCAGGTGTGCCAACAACAATGGCAGGTTTATTCTTCTTGAGAGCTTCTTCCTGTTCTCCACTCCTAGTATCTTCTCAAACTCCCTCACTATCTGCATCCCTAGCTCCCTAGAGGGAGCAACAACCACTGCTTCTATTCCCATTTTCCCACCAGAATCACCACCACTGGCACTCTTGGAAACTTTGTTCATCAGTGGACCAATAGATGATAGTATAGGAAGCAGATAAGCCAATGTCTTCCCCGAACCCGTGTAAGACTGAATTATGACATCATGGTTCTGCAGAATGGTAGGAACAGCTGCAGACTGAACTTCAGTTGGAACACTGAACCCCTCTTTCTCCAGTCTCTCAATCAGAACAAGGGGCAACCCAAGTTCAGAGAACGATTTTGCTGCAAATGGGGCAGCCTCGATTTGTTGTTTCTTCCTCTCAACAATCCCAAACACTTTCTTCTTCTCACTGGAACCAATAGGTTTCCCTATGCCTTTGCTCTTAAGGGACCCAGGGGATGAACCCAACAATGGCTTTACCTTACTGCTAGACTTGCCACCTTTGTTAATTGGTTTATCAACTTCACCTTGGAAACCAACACTTGAGAGGGTTAAGGAACCATGATTGGGTGGTTCCACTTGGCTCATACAATGAATACTTGAGTGCAACAAAGAAGAAGCATTTTTATGAGTAGCCAATGCTCTTCTAATGGGGAAGGACTCTCCAACAAGAAGAAGAAACCTAGATGACATCAAAGCTGGCATCTTTCTAACAAAACTAAGAACAAAATACTATCCTTATCCTTACTTATCCTTACTTCCTTACTTAATATCTTAAAATCCAGACATGTAGCTCTAGGTGTCACAATATCCTTCTTCCTGATGTTTGTTTGCTTTCCTCCATTGCCATTGAAAAGTCATCAAATGTGATGAAAGCTAGAAGTCCCCAAAGTCTTACCACGTGCTGGTCATAGATGGAAATTTCAACACCTAATTAAAGTACCTGTTAGTTCAAAAACGTAATAAATGTAAATTTAAAATATCAAACAAGTGTGTTTGATATTTGGCCAATCTATTTTGAGAATCTACTCTGTTACATGCATCACTGATGTAAACTTAACCTATAAAAAGAAGTGATTCATTCATCAAAAGGGTAAAATCTTTTTGAGAAAAAGAACCCAATTCATCCCTTCTTTCTTATAACCAAGATTGCGAGAACCGAACCGGCCATCGAACCATGGTCGAACTGGTTTCGTTAAATATAAAATAAAATGATTAAAAATACAATATAAATCTTTTAAAATTTAAATTCAATCATTCATATAATAATAAAATTTAAAATTTCATGACCCATCCACTAACTAAACTATATCCCATCTCATCATTAAAATTCTACATTCAAATTCAAACATCAAAATTTAGAACTAAAAAAATCATGGCATAAAATACTATATCCACATTCAATCAACAATCACCAACAATCAATAATAATATCAATAATTATTTAATTAGACAAAACTCACTCAATTAATGCCAAATTACTAATTAAAAATAGCTATGAACCAATCTCAGCAGCAATATTTTTTCAAGATGTGCAAAACAAACCATCCCCTGCCCCCTGAAAATCCTAAAAGGAAAGAGATTTATCGATAATTGACCAACTTCTATTTTAACATTCAAACCTTCTAAACATTTCTCCTAAAAAATTGGTACAACCTCAAAGAAGAAAAGTCTAAAACCCAGCTTTATGTTTCAGTTGCAGTTACAACTTACAACATAGCATACCTTCAACGAGCATAAAACAAAGAGACAAAACAGAACCTAATTACAAATTACAAATATACATACAGCAATTACAGCAAAATAAAACCTCAGCCATTACAGCAAATATACATACAGCAATTACAGCAAAATTACCCAAACTCCTTGTTAAGGCTGTTGGTGGCAGCATTAGTACCGGCCTTATCGGAGGCACCATATTTGGAAACAAGATCATCCTTCACTCGCTCTAGAAACGCAATAGGAACCTGCCTTCCAGCAGATTCATCCGCAACAACACAGTAAGCAGAAAAACGACAATGCAGCATTTCAAATCACTCAAACACAATGAGAATTCCACCCTAACAATCATCTGAGCAAAAATGCATACATATATACACAAAATTGAATCAGAGGAAAACAGATCCAGAGAGAAAAAGAGAGGAACCGACTGAAGCCATTATCGACGAGGAAGTTGAAGGTGTGGTTGTGCAGTTGTAGGTGAACTTGTTGTTGGAGGAAGGAAGCTTCTGGAGGCACTGGAACGACGGTGAGGAGAACAGGCACGTTTGCGACGGCGAGGAGAACAAGACTGAGTAGACGTTTGCGACGTCAAGCAACAGAAACGTTCGGCTGCAACGACGGCACCCTCGGGCTCGAGGACGACGATGACAGGTCCGGCCTTGACAACCTTCTGGCGACAACGACGAGGATAGGTCCGGGCTTGACGGCACCCTCGGGCTTGACAACGCGAGGAGGAGAGAATACCTTCGAGAAGCGAGGATGGCAATCACTGGTTGTCACCGCCGATAGTGGTGGGGAATGATGGTGGCTGAAAAGCTTTGTTGATTTTGCTCTGATAGGGTTAGGGTTGGTCAATTTGAGGCTTTGGGCGTTTGTGGAAGATTGAAGAGGGAGGGGTGTTCTCAAGGTTCTGAAAACCGAACCGATTATCGAACCGCTTTAGTTATTGGTTCATTAGTGGTTCGATCGGTCCAACCGTAGTCTAACCAAAAAAATCGTTTTATATTAAAATAATAAATAAATTATAAATAAACACTTCAAAATATAATTATAGTCTAATATAAACTTTAAAATATCTTCTAAATTAAAAAACTACATGAAATGTTTTCAACCACAATCTTAAGATCTTTAGATAGTAAAAACTTAAATATTTTAATGAAATGAGGCCTTTGCTTTCAAAGTTTGCTATAACTATAAGGTAGCGTTTGTTTGTAGAGATACACTGAGACAAAGACAATAGGACAGAGACATTAAAAATTATGTTTTGTGTATCGTGTTTGGATACGATGGATAAGACACTAATGTAATGTCCAGTATTATGTTTGGATACACATTGACAAGACTAAAATATTATATAAAATGACTAAAATAGCCATGTGATTCCAAATTTTTTAGTATAAACTAATTTAATAAATAATGAGAGTACGTAGGAGTACAAACAGTGGAAACTTGAAAAAAATATTTGAAGCAGTCAAAAATTTTAATAAAAAATTATATAATAGTATTTATATTAAAATAAAATTTATAAATATAATTATTTTATTTTTAAATTTATTATTAATATGTAGCAATACATACGATTAAGATTAATAAAAAAATAGATCTGAGTTTTATTAATAAAAAATTTTGTTTAGGTTAACAAGTCAAATTAATTTTAAATAAAAAACCAGTTTTAAAAAAATTCGTTTTTACATGAGAAAAATTAGTTTTTGTATATAAAAATCTATTTTTATTTAGAAAACCAATTTTTTTTATCTAAAAACTGATTTTTCTTTAAATTATATAAAATCAATTACAACTTGTAAATTATTTTTTAGCATTTTAAAAGATCAATTTTAACTTTAAAAATATTTATCTTTCAAAAGTTTTAAGACTAATTATAGGGAAAATAAGAAGGGATAATAGTAGAATAATAAAAAATATCTATGGACAAAAAGAAAAACAAAATTTATAAAAAATTCTGTGTCCACTCTTCCAAATTTCGTGTCCATCATTGTCCTTCGTAAAAGAGTGGACACAAAAATATAAAAAATTGTCTCGGAGACAATGTGTTCTGTGTCCATGTCTCTGCTTCCAAACATATTTTAAACATGTACTGTCCATGTCTCTACATCCTGTCTCCAAAAACAAATATTACCTTAGTAGTGCTCAGTAAGGTTAAAATGATGTTGAAGTAAGAATGATAAGAAAAAAGAAATTATCCAGTCCAATAAAAATTTTTATAAAAAGGAGAGAGTACCTGAAAAAAAAAGAGAAAGAAAAAGAAAGTAGAGATAGAAAAAAAGCATGGAGTAAAAAAAGTACTTTTTGAGAACAACGCAAAATAGGAAAAATAAGAAGGGGTAACAGTGGAATAATAAAAAATAGCACCATGGACAAAAAAGAAAAAAAATTCATAAAAACAGTCCGTGTCCCTCTTCCAAATCCCGTGTCCATCATTGTCCTTCATAAAAGAGTGGGCACAAAAGTATAAAAAACTATCCCGGAGACAATATGTTCAGTGTGTCTTTGCTTCCAAACACTTTTTAAGAATGTGCTGTCCATGTCTCCGTGTCCTGTTTCCGAAAACAAACGCTACCTAAGAGAAACCAAAATTCTTTCTTCATCCTATAAATGTTTGCTTTGATGACATTAATCAATAAAGCAATTATATCCAAAAAATATCAAACCATTTCCAACTCTGGTTTAAATTTATCCAAGCAACAAAGAAAAAGAATGAAGGTTTCATCACCAAAAAAAAAAAAGAATGAAGGTTCTTCGAAGTAGCAACTGTACAATCCACATCATTTAACACAACCTAGAAGTTTAGAAATCTCGTTCTTCCATAGCTGCAGGCTCAAAGCTATCGACACCTAAATCTAACCTGCCACCTAACATATCACAAATTTCTAATCAAGAGGAGACTCAAACTTGCAGGCTCACAATAAAATTGTATTCACTTAAGGAAACTCAAAACAAATCAGAAAAACAAAAGGATTTCACAATAACCCAAAGCTAAACTTGACATTTTAATGCCCCTTCATCGTGTTACTCAATAAATCATCAAAACAGCCACAATCCAAGCACATGTAAATCACAAACTTACCCTACACTTGTCTACTTTGCCATTGAACAAAGCTGGAAACACAAAACAAAGTTATAGGTAAATTCTAGTTTCTAACCATGCCAACCCAAATTTCAGCACCTCTAAATTCTATTAAAAGCTCAATTACTAATATGCAAGGTCAATTATTAGAGCGTGGTCCTCAAAATCTTAGTAAAACAACACATAATTTCGATTCAGCAACATTAAACCAAGATAATCCATATTGATCAGCATCATGCCATAATTCATCTTTACTGACTGAGGTATTATTATCAGCAACACATTGACACACAAAACAGCAGCATAGAAGAATCAAAGCTAATCAATAATCACACACATTCAATAATCAATAATCACTAAATTAAAATAATAAAATCACAACACACACAAAATAGCAGCATAGCAAAACCAAATAGAGAAATAAATTTCACACATCAGAAATTACCAAAACACACAAAGAAAATAAAAGAAGAAAGCTACAAACCCTAAGATGGAAGACGTGGCGTGACTGAGTGTCGTGGACGACAAGGACCGCGGTGAGTAGGACGACTGAGAAGTAGACAGCGGCGCAGCTGAGAAGTGGATGACGGCTTGACCGAGAGGAGGAGGAAACGGCGGCGCTTGCGATGATTCTTCCTCTATGGGAGCGCGACGGCGGCGCAAGAGAGCACCTTCGAAGCTAGAAGCCTTGAACAGAGCACGAAAGAGGGAGACACCGAGACAAGGAGCACCTACGAACGGGCTTCGAACGGGACAGTGGGTGCGGTGAAACAGAGGTAGCGCCGGCAGGACTGTGGCTGCGCGAAAAGGAGGGGCTGAGCTCGCCAGCGTTGAGAGGAAGTGAGGAATGGCTAGCTCGAGGGTCATGGGAGGGGATGAGAGAGGGTGTGCTGCTGGGCCGTTGGAGATTTGGAGTGGGTTAGGGTTGGTAACGTAAGAGTTGGGGAGGGGGGTTAATGAATGCTAACGGTGCGTTTTGAGTGTTTTTGGGCAAAGCAAAAAACCGGCCGGGTCCCGGTTCGGCTCGACTGACCGGTTACCGGCCGGTTTAGTGGTTCAACAACAGTTTTTATTTTTTTGGTTTTGGCATAAAATCGAGTCGTAATTCTCATCGGTTTGCGGTTCAACCGATTCGATCGGACGGTTTGAAAATTTTCAGAACATTGGGTGTTCTTATTCTGGGCTGAGCATTTTTTTTTTTGGGTTAAGACCAAAACGGCACCGTTTTGGTGTTGATTAGAGAATGGAACATTTTAAAAACATGGTCGATTCATTGGTTAACCACTAATTTGACCGATTTTTGCATAATGATTTTAGATGTCAATCGGACCGGTTAGATAACTGATTTTCAGTTAATCTGGTTAAACTGGCCAGTCTGATTGAATTTTTAAAACATTGCTTATAACTTATTTTTTATGCATCACAAATTTTTCATTTACCCAAGCATTACTATTATTACGCACAATTATTTCATTATCATACAGATAGTCACAACATATATTAGGTATACATAAAAGATTGTCTCTAATTTTGAACATTGGTGTGTCACCGATAGTTCTACATAAATGAATCATGGAGCTGCTGTTCCTCTCTCCCTCTCCCTCCCTCTAAAGCCCCATTCGTTTTTATTATCAAATTCTTCCACTCTAACTAATGGATTAGATTTTGGAGGTGGATACAAGTAATACTTGATGATAATTGTTTGGTTATGTGATAAATATAGATAATAATTGTTATGTTTTATATTTATCTTGTACCGCTTTTAACATATACAAATGAATATTTGAGATAGATTATCGAATTTAATAAATTTAAAGTTCTTTAATATTGTTTATAATTTATAATGTGATTACTTTAATTATATTTAAAATTTACGTATTCTTTTTAGTTTGATAATTTAAATTTTATTTTCATAAGCCATATAATATATATCAATACAAGAGGGATGCTATTAAAAAAATGGTAAAATATATCATATTTTGAAACAGGGTAGGACAGGACAAATTTGAATCCATAAGATATCATGGATATGAATTTGGGTAATAAATAAATTATTTGTGAATAATGGACAGGTAATGAAGAGCGCAAGTAGTTAATATTTGGCGCAGATGTGAGTATTGTAATTTATTGGTCAGGCAAACCTTTAAATGGAACTTAGATTCGCGACGAATTAGTCTTTAACCTGTCGGGTTGGTGATACCATTTAGATAAACAAAAAAAATGTGAATTTAATCATATGCCTCTTAAAAAAAGGTGGATTTTTTTTTTTTTTTGCAATTGAGAC
>NC_029772.3:103282842-103293853 GCF_000817695.3 Arachis duranensis | reverse complement strand
GCATCTTAATATACTGTATTCGGATTTAAACTTTGATAAATATATCAAATGTTAAATATAAAACCTTCTAAGTGTTATGTGAATGAGTGTGTAATATAAATATATTGTGATACTTAAAATTAGGAATTGTCTAATTCACTTCACAAAAAAAATATTTTTTTTTATTTTCTGCTATTTACTATAAATAAATAAGGACAAAAAATTTATCTAACGTATGTTGTCCACCTTAATCCTTATTTTCTATATTCAAAAATATTATATACATATAAAAAAATTAATTATTTAAATATATTATTTAATTTATTTTTAAATATATATTTTATATTTTAACATATATTTTTGGTGACTGATTTCTTTTTGTTTTAATATCTAATATGTGTTTTACACCTAAGTTTATGGATGAAATTCTTTGTACGTATCCTATTATCGTTCCTTTGGATCATCCTCGATTAAAAGTTCAACCCTCCTAAGACGTAGGATCCAAATTAACATTTTCAAAACACCACGCGTAAAATAAAAGCGTAGTGCTTTTTATAGTAGTAGGAAATGTAGTTGGCAATGCTGCATGCACTATGTAGGCGTGCAGAAGAGTACGTCACTGCTAAAAACAAAATATATGGGCCTTGTGGTCCATTGTGGTTTATTTCTGCTCTCCAATGTCCATTACTATTTAAGATAAAATGGGACCACCCATTGGCCAGCGGTAAACCCTTAAATGAAGCTCAGTATCGCGGTGGATTAATTCTTAGCATGCCCGATTGGGAGACACTGTGGGAAACAAAAAAAAAAAGGGACCACTTTTGATTCCTTTCCTTCTTCCTTTTGTTTCCTCACATTAAGCAAAAATACTTTTTTCTCCCCTTTTAATTTCATGCAACATGTAATAAATCACCTCTTACATGAGGTATGGAGTGAATATTCTTTTGAGTACTTTAGTTTTCTTTTCTTTTTTTTCTTCGGTTTACCTAACAAAAT
The DNA here is from genome assembly GCF_000817695.3 of Arachis duranensis. NCBI lineage: Eukaryota > Viridiplantae > Streptophyta > Magnoliopsida > Fabales > Fabaceae > Arachis > Arachis duranensis. The sequence continues at coordinate 103,292,878 of NC_029772.3, read as the reverse complement.
GCTTTAGTAGCTTAAGTGTTATATTCCGAAATTGATTTTAAAGACTATCCACTGAAAAATAAACTCCAACAGAACTAAAGATTAATCATTGACTTGTAACTACCCGAGAATTTATACTTCAATAGTTCAATTATATACTTGTTTTTGAGCTAAAGTTCTAAATTTAGAACGAACAATAAATAAGGGGCAATCCATGAACTTGGGGCTGCAAGGAGCCCAATGTCTTTAACTATGTGGGCCCTTGCACATGTGTTTGTTTTGCTAGTTGCTACACAGCATCGCGGACATAAACGACCACTTGTTTGACCAAATTCCGAAACGGACATTCTGTAAACGACGAAAAACAGAAAACTACAATAACAAAACGACAAAATGAAAATAGCCCCCGGCGAGGATCGAACTCGCGACCTTTCGCTTACGAAGCGAACGCACTACCACTATGCTACGGAGGCAAGCGCGTTAGCAGTTTCTTATTCAAAATATTTCAATAAATAAATGAGACCTCATTCTTGATTTGTATATCCGATTCTAACTTCCAACCTAAGCATGATTTGACTTTTGAGTGAGTTCTAGCTTACAGAAGTTTTAGGTAGGGGGTGTCCATGGATCGGATCTTATCCGCAGATTCGCGGTCAATATCTGCATCTGATTCGAAAATTGCGGATACAATCTGATTCGCAAATTGATCGGATCGGATCGTATCCGCATCCTTTGTGGATTGGAATGCGGATATGTGCTCTACATCTGCGTATCCGATCCGCGTTTTTATTTAGAAAGAGTTTGATTAAAAATGTTTTAGGAATAAATAAATTTAAAGTATGAAAGAAATATTTTTATCGAATTTTTTTACATAGAAATATGATTAAAAAGATAAGGTTTAATTATGCAGATATATCCGATATCCGATATCCGATATCCGATCTGATCCGCAAATGTGCGGATCGGATCCGGCACTAAAAAGCGCGGATATCATATCCGATCCGATCCGATAGAAATTGTGCAGATCGGATCGAATTTTCGGCCATATCCGATCCGATCCGATCCGCGGACACCCCTAATTTTAGGGCCAGGGTTACTATCGTCATTTGCATGATTTTGGGAAGAATGGAAGATACTAGTAGAGGTTCTAATCAGAACCCTTTGTTTGTTGGAATGATTTAACCGTAAAAACGAATGTTCAAAATAACTTATTAGCTTAAATATGAAACATGTTAACTTAGCCAAGTCACCTATTCTTATCACTAGTTTAATAAAGCCAATTCGTATAGCAATCAACACTAGATAATTGACTAGTTTTAAGTGAATTGAATGGATTATTTGATATAGATATTTGCTTCATACATGGTCCAATGTTACAAGTTGTCAGCAGTTTTCTCCATTTTCATGCATGAACTTGATGACTTTACAGGAACCAAATTTAACATCACAAGCAAAACAGAAACTAGTTCATCGGTAAGACAGAAAAAGATTTCCACAAGAAATTTCCAGAATATGCATATTGCTGTAAATCCATGATAAGTTGTTTTCTTTACAACTTAGCAAAAGTAATCAAAGCTAACGATGATTATTATTGTTATTATATGTAATGACTGTGAAAACATAGTTCAAGATTAGTTAAAATGTGAGAAATGGAATGAAAATATTACTTTCCAAATAGCTTCCTGCGTCTAACTGGCTTGATTCTCAAGCCCGTTGCTTCACCAATCACAATCTCATCAATTAAGTCTTTAAATATCAGTCTCTCAACATCCAACACAACCCCAGATGTTTCACCATGGAAAATTGTCCAACTTTCTGTTCCATTCATAACATTTTCACATAGTATACTTTTTATACCATCACCTTCATCTTCTGTGCATTCGGGCTTCTTCACTTGAATTTTTTCTATCTCAAAGCACAGTTCTTTTAGAAGTTTCTGTGCACTGAGGTTCTTCTTTGCGAGTCCATTAGGCTTCAACCATGGTTCAGGAGAAGAAGCTAGTTTCATGCCAAGAATCTCATTCACAGCATTAAAGATGAATCTCCTGTGAGACTTGTCTGTGTTTGTCTTCTTGTAATCAACTTTTTCAATGCCGATTTCTTCTTTAGCAAGAAAGCTACTTGCCTTGGTCTGCTCCAATACAAGGAATAACTCGGGGTTAATGGGATGACCCGACGAGTGGCGTTGAAATGTCAGCAATTCTGAACTCAGATCTCTGAGTAGGAGACCTGAAGCCAATAGTATTTCTGATATGTATCTGTGGTCTGGGTTCGAGTTTTCGCAAAGGGAACCAATGTAATCGATTCTAGCCTCGTCGTGACTCGAGTTTAGCCGTCTAAGCTTCTGAACCAGGTGATCTATGCTTTGCAATTTCTTGCGGTTGATCTCGCTGTTAACTGAAAGGCTATCATCTGCAGTGTTCCACTGATATTCATAATCGTCTTCTTTAGATTGAACATCACCTGCTTCAGCATATAAGTCATAATAATGAGGTACAAGGTTGTGTACAAATAAATGAAAAAACAAAAGCTTCATCGTATAAGAGTATCATATGACACAAATACTACTAAAATTTCTCTCTTTAATTACTTCATAATTATTGGCAACTTAATGTATTATTCATCGTCAGAAATAATATAGCTCTTAAATTTTCTCCCTCATTTTAAGGGAAAAAAACCATACCTTTCGGAGCATTGGATATAAGCTTGACTGGGGATAGCACATCCTCTCTGTATACTGAGCCGTCCAGAACCGATACAGGGCTCGAATGATCTGGAGCATCCATTGCAAGTTCTGAAATAGGCTCATTCTCATCCAACATCAGAGTTGATTTCTGAAAATTTAAGCAAAACACTCATATCAATGATAAATGGAATATTTTACTATTTTACTCTAAAACTTAGCTTTTCTCATACAGTTCTAATAGGCAAAAAAAGCTTGAATTGTAGAAGTAATTGTCATCAATCTTACCTTCTGTATTGTTCCTGAAACCACCTGCTCAATAGTCTTAAGAGATGGGCTTTGGCTTTCGACAGTTTCAGCAGATTGTAAATTGCTGGCTAATTCCACATCCATCTTTGACTCAGTTATGGTACTTCCTGATTGTAGTGATGTCTCATCCCCTTGGAAACTCAAACTTCTTGATTCATTGCTTATTTCACTAAGTTGGTCATCACTTTGTTGTGAAATAGGGACTTTATGCCTCGGTTTTCTACCCGGAGAACCTGATTCTGTGGTCTGCTTACCAGATTGTCGTCTCGGTTTACTTGACTCTGATGGAGGTGTTGGTGGGCGAGAACACTTCTCAAGTTCTAACTTCTTTTGTTGCAATCTTGGGCTAACAGATCCTGAGTTCTTTACAGAACTTGGGCTATTTTCTTTTGTAAACTGCTGAGATCTTGGTTGTGATTGTGTTGATCTTATAGTCTTGCTACTAGCTTTCTTTTCACTGAAGCTAGTAGAAGCTTCCCTGTGATTGTTTCTAGGAGACTGATCTTTTGTTATTCGACCAGAACCTGTACCCTTTCCATTACCTGTACGTACCTTCATCCTCACACTCTGGAGTTTATGTGAATCAGAAAGCTCAACAAGTGGAATAACTGAAGATGATGAAATTCCATTTTTCTCAATGTGCTTTGCCGGTTTCATTATTACAATTGGAGATTCAAAGCTCCTTGCTGAGTCAGATCCCCCGAAAGTTGAAGATGCAATGTTGTTTCTGTGAGGACTTTGTTTCCTTGCTGTCCTAGAATTCTGAGTTAGACTCACAGGTTTTGGTTCATGGTCTCTTTGATTTCCTACAAGATTTGAAACTTGTTCTTCTTGTCTTGTCTCTAGCAGCCCCTTTGCTTGCATTGCTTCTAGTATCTGTTTGAGCGCTCTAAGATCCCTTCCAGACTGATCAAATTCAAGATTCTTCAATCTCTTCTCAACTTCACTGTAAACTGAAGGGAATGAATCTGTTATACTTGTAGCCTTCATGGCCGCGGAACTCGGTCTTGGTGAACTTTGATTTCTATCTCGCCGCTTCCATGGTGCAGGTTCAATGGGATGCCTTGAACTTGAGATAGGTTTCACAACCAAATCCGGGTTCTTCCTGCTTGGGGAACTCGGGTCTTTCATTGAGCTTTTCGAAGAATTAGAAACTTTGAATGGCCTAATGAGTCCATTTTTTGATGATCTTGAAAACTGATCATCACCTTGAGTTGGGTCAGTTTCACTCAAAATTGAGCGAGTCTCACTGGCTAAATTGGACGCTGGCAATGCTTCCAACCCCATTAATTTTGCTACAACACTCGGTGGCCGGCTCTGTGATGCTGCTGAAGGCCGTTGTTGCAGACTTGAGACTTTGTCATCTGAGTCGGAAGTACCACTACTGAAATTTCTTAAGAGATGATTGGATTTTGAATCAGAGGTATAAGTACGCCAAGAAACTTCCCTGCTGTCAAGGGAAAGTCTAGGAAGCTCTTTTAGTCTTGGTGTGGATTTGATGGTATCTTGTGATTCAGAAGAGTATCGATGTACTTCCCTTGCATCATAAGAAAACCGACGAGCATCCTTTGAGATCGAATGCCTTTGTGCATCTTTTACTTCATAAGGCAACCTCCGAACCTCTCTACCTTCATCATAGTGCCAAGGGGCTTCTGTAAGCTTAGAAAGGACTCGGATAGACTCCTTTAGATCAATAGGCACACTTTGTTTTCCATCAATTCCAACTCTATCATATTCATAATCAGAAATGGACAGATGAAGAGGTCTCGGTGAATCTTTCTGCTTCGATGCACGAATGGAAACTTCTTCTTTGATTGTAGTCTTCACTGATAGTCCTCTGGCCTCTCTGTACATAGAGTCTTTTACCACATCCCTCAGGTCAAGGGACTGGTGACCCAAATTTGTAGAGGTACTTGTTTGGTTCATAACTTGGTCCCTTCTAGGAGTTTCAGGAAAAGTAATCCGGTCGAAGGAAGCATCTGCTTGAGCTTTACAGTCCATAGAGGATATTGACGATGAACACGATGAAGAGAATGAAGCCCTTGATGATTCTGTTGAAATTCTTTGTTTTTCACTTACACCCTTGTTTAAGTTCATATCCTGCAATAAGTTCGTTATGTTGCACAAACTTAGTTTCACAATGCTACTTAGCAGTTATAAAAACGCCTATACATTTCTTAAAACAAGAAGAAAATTCTGAACCTAGACATTGAAAGTCTGTGATCTAGAAGAAGGACAAACCCTGAAAACAATTTTGAAGGAAGGTAACAAACAATTCGTAGTATTTTAACATACCTTTTGATCAGCATAAGCATACTTAATTTGGTAAGAAAATTCCCAGACCCAGATTAAAGCATTATTATAAGAAAATTTGAACTTCAAAACAGTGAAAAACAAGGTTCTTACAGCAGCTGTTTGCCGTTGGTGTATGCTATTAGAATCTCTTCTCATGCTCTCATAATTGGAGTGGGAATTACCTATAACAAAAGCAAAAGCATTAGATGTGAATACTCTAACGTAGAGACAATAAATTATCAAAAAATCAACACCTAACGCTGCAAATATCAGGAGCTAACCATCATGGAGGCCTAATGGCTAATTCACTACATATAATTCAATATGAACAAATACAAAAGAAATAAAAATAATCAAAATATTTGTTAAGTAAATGATCACAACAATATCATCCACAAGAATGCAGAGCAGGAAAAAACCCTTGAAACACAAGTGATAAATCATCTTTAAGATTGAGAATGGGAAAAGTAGACAGAAAGAAAGAAAGAAATCATGCAAACATAAACTAAATAAATCATCAAAATTCAACATGTGAATGCTCAGAAAATACCAGGAGGAAGCCTCTTGTGGCTAATGCGGCGAGGAGTAACTATCTGGTGACGATCAAACAGTTGGAAAATCCCAGTCATGCATCCAATTTGCTTCTGCAAATCTGGGTTTTCATCTGCTAAAGAATGCAGCAATTTTGCGGCCATATTCACCTCTCTCTTCTTTTATTTTTTCCCCCTTTTTTCTACTTTCAACAACTAAAGACTCAAATTCTCTCAACCACCACAATCAACTACTCCTCCTCTTCATAAAAGCTCCATCATTTATTACTCTCAACTCCACTAAACACCACAACACTGCAAAGTCAAAATCTGAAGCTACAAAAGATAGAATCCAATAACTTTCTGAGGTCCTTAGTCCTTAGCATATCCACACATAAAAATTCATTACAATTCTTAGAAAAACACAAGGAAATTTGTATCCTTTGTCATTGTCCATCACACTCAGAAGTTTGGTCCAGACCACAATTCATGGTTATATTAACTTTGATAACTACAGGTCAATGTAGCAGGCTAGTTTCCACATATATATGTAGTTCTATTTCTGCAGCAAGAGATAAAAATTTTCCTTTTTGGCAAGAATTACAGGGCCCCAATTTGTAAAAATCCTTCTTTTCACATAAGAAAAAGAAAGAGTACTATCCTCGAACAGCTGGTGTGTGATCAGATACCACAGAATTGGCTTCTAGCAAGAAACTAGGAAAGAGAACAACTTTTGCAGACTGTAACTGCAATCCCAAGAATTTTTCCAATTATGACTTTCTGTATTCCCTTTTTGGGTTCTTGAGTTTCACAAAAACAAACCAGACAATATCTTATATGGTGATAACCAAAATAAGCCAAATGTAAAAGAAGGGGACCAATAAAAATGCACCCAAAAAAAAAAAAACTAAGGAACACACACACGCATAAAAGATAGAACCACCTTAATGAAACTACTAGTACAATGCAGAAACTGTAAATGAATCTCTGCAGATCCAAGAAGGATTGTGTTAATGTGATAGGAAGGTGTAATGATCATTATAATAATACATAACTATACTATATAGTTATATGATATAATGAAAATGTGCAACCAATCTGGTCAGAGCTGGCATAAAAGTATTTTTTATTAGTATTGGTATTATTATTATATGTGATTTTTCTTTGGGAAATAAAGACAAACAGGTGGTGAGTGAGAAATGTTTGTGTGGGTCAGAGTTACTCAAGGCTATTATCTCACAAGTCCATGTGAGATGGAGGGTATGTGGGTCAAGAGCATGTGATTTTGTCAGCACAAAAATGGAGGAAGAGGGTGCATTACTACTCCCACCTATGCTCTAAGACTCTAGCTACTGCAATAAAACGGGATAAATTATACTCCTCCCAATTAGAGTTTCTCAATTTCTAAAAGTTTAGATCATATTACATCTAACAATTATGATTTGCTTACTCATTTATTTTGATTGGATGACAAAATAAAAGTGAACTGAAAACTTTATTTAAAAAAATTGTTTAGCTAATATATGTTGTTAAAATTTTTACTATTAGTAATATTTAATGTGATCCGTTAAAAAGAAAAAGAAAATGTCAAAGCGTACAAATTTGGGTCAGAAAAGTTGGAGTATTTCTTGCAAATGGTTAATGGTTTGTTGACTTTGTTCCTCTCTTAGAAAGTGAAAGTCCAAGCCTCCTTGCTAGAACAGTTGTCATGTGTACAATGACTGTTTTGCCCTTAACTTACTCCGTGAATTTGATTAGTTGCTAGTTATGTAACTCATAGGAAGAGAAAAACGTTTTATTATTTTAAGAATATGTACTTTTTTAATTAATAATTAATATAGGAAAACTTATATATATAACTAGAATTGTCATAAAATAAAACAAATGTATTAAAACAGTGTGAGCCTGTTGTATTAAAGCTTGCATTCCTACCTTAACTATACAACACGGTTTGAGCAGATCTTGACCAAGTTAAAAAAAAATTACAAAAAAAAAAACAATAGAAAACAGTGCTCAAGAAGAAAACATCATAGTATTTTATTTCATTTTATTTTATTTTATTCCCTTTTATGATTGATGAGCTCGATAAAGTTAAAGTTTATTATTGTGTCAATAATGAGTTTATTAATTAATTAATACTCTAAAGACACCACCCTACACTACATGGATGCCATTACAAATTCTGAACAACCAATTCCTAGCATTTAATATCACATGGTCAAGTCAAATGATGCATCATGCATATATAAACATGCAATAATTATACATGAATTATGAATTTATGATAACTATACTGTTACGGTACTCATAATTACAGGGACTATAATAGTAGTTATACAATTTTAATATTTAAAAAACAAAAATAAAAAATATTGTTAAAACATAAAAAATATAAGATTTAATTAATTTGTTAGTTCTTATAATTTTATTATAATTAAATTTTTATATTTTTTTAATTGAATCTGTATACTACTTTTAATTTTGTAATTAAGTCTTTTCAAAAGACAGCACGAACATAAGTTAAGTGTGACAGAGATGAAGATGTTAAGATGGATGAGTGGTCATACACGATTGGATAAAATAAGAAAAGAAGATATAAGAAAGAGAGTTGGAATAACATCTATTGTAAAAAAGATGGTAAAATCGCGTCTCAAGTGATTTGGATATGTGAGAAGAAGACCGACAGAACACCCAATCAAGAGGGTGGATGAGATTGAAGATGGATAAAGAGTGAAAGGTAGAGGAAGACCATCCATGAGATAGTCAAATAAAATTTACATGTAAACGATCTTTTTGTAAATATAATACATAATAAAATTTAATAGTATCATTTGATCCATGTAACCAGCTCTACATAGTAAAATAAAGCTTTATTATTGTTGTTGTGGTCGTCTAAAGTGACTCTCATCTCTTTTTTTCTCCTCATTGTTAGTTGTCATGTTAGCTAATCAATAATGTTGTTCTTGCCTTTTGTTAATGATTCATTGGCTTTATAGACCCTATTAGAAGTGCACTTGTTGACCTTATCGTTTCATATAATATTTTTATTTCATTTTTTTACCTATTATTACTAAACAAGTAGTGCACTTCAACACAATCCTTATATCAATATGTTTGTACAATCTTTTTTGTTATATAGTTCATAATATTTGTACAATCATTTTTCCGTTGACATAACTAGCATGAGATAAGAATCAGCCAATTGTAATAGTAACCCATTTATGAGAGCCATGATGCTCATCATCAGAACCCTACCACACACGACGATACCTATAACAATCCATCAATCCATTAAAACTTCACATGACTTGAGTGTACACTCCTTCAATTTTTCAAATTGAAATGCTTTTTGGTGGATCCAAAATGAATTGTTTTAACTTTTAAGGAAAAGAATTTTAAAAAAAAAAGAGAATTTATTTATTGGGTAAAAGTATATTGTTTATCTCTAAAATTTATCAAAAATTTTAAAAAAAAATTTAAATTTTATTTTATTTTAATTTTGTTTCAAAATTTTTAATTTATATCAAATATATTTTTAATAGGTAAATTTTTAAAAAATTTAAAATTAATTCAACAATAATATATGACAACTATCTTTGGCATGTTTATGCTAATATTTGTTCTTGTAAAATTACTGTTGAATTATCCTAAATTTTTTAAAAATTTAGTCGTGACAAGTATATTTAATACAAATAAAAAATTTAGGATAAAATTAAAACAAAATAAAATTTATAAATATTTTAAAAACTTTTAGCAACCTTCAAACCTATATATTTTAATTAGGATAATTTCTGTTTCAAACTTCATTTTTCAATTAGATTTAATTATCAGCTAATACGCGCTAACTTTTATATTTATATTAAAAGATTATGACAATTCCAACTTGGTCTTTCATTTTGCATTTTTGCTATGAAATGGCCAACTTGGATTCCTATTTCATATATATTAATTTAACGGTAATATTAAAGAGACAAAACACAATCAATTTAAATAGTCTAAACTTATTTTATTTAATATTATTTATTACAATATGTATTATAAATTTTGATAATTTTTTATTAATATTTTTTGTTTTCAAATATTTTCGTTAATTTAAACACCTTAGCAAATTATGACCTTTCAATTTCATTTATAAATCAAGATTATTATATAAACTAATAATGAGCCAAACAAAAATAAAGAAGTTAACATTAGTCAACTTTAAGATTTTAAGTTTATAATTTAGAATTTAGTATTAAAG
>NC_029772.3:103223223-103282832 GCF_000817695.3 Arachis duranensis | reverse complement strand
CTTAGTAATTAATATATAAATTCTTTTTTTTTTTAAGAGTCATTGTCTATTATACTATGGTCATAAACACAGTGCATTTCTTTAACAAAAATAAGGAAATGATCTCTGGAGGGGGAAAAATTGTATACTGACTTACAAGACATAGATTTGCCTAATTTAAAAAATTAATTAAAAGAGAAAAAAAAGAAGAAGGAAAGAGAAATGAACAGCAATAATAATAATTCGGTGCATAGTTGGAATTAATATATATTCTTAGTGCAAGATTACATGTAATATTCTCAGCTTGATTTGAAATATTATTGAAAAGATGTTAAGACAAGTAATTATTTGGTTTATTGTGGAACCTACAAAACGACATTAAGAGTTGGCTTTGCTAGCCCAAGAATTGATATTTTGGCCATTAAAGAGAGACAATAGAAGATGGTACAAGTCACATTCTTTTGGTACCTTTCTCTTTATATGCATTTGGTATTTTCTTGATATTGCAGTTAATGCTGAAATTGACAATTATGTAATATAATGTCACTCTTTACTATACTATGATAATTAACTTAAATGGGACTTAGTACTTCTCCAATGAAATGTGTGATGACAACTTTTGAAGATTGAATAAAAGCTCAGGCAAAAAAATTAATAGTGAACATTCACTTACCAAAAATTACTGCATGTATAAGATTACTGCATGTATAAGGTAAGATTTAAACCCCTAACACTTGTTTAAATAAACGAGTAAATTAACCATTCGACCAATCCAAGTTAGTTAACACTTTAAATGTTCAAATATCATAACTCATTCGAGGATCGATATGGCGGGTACCTAAATTAGGCCTGCATCTCTAGCACATGCCAAGTTGAAGAAAATTGGGGTGGTAGTTACCAACCAAATGAAATAGGTCATGAATGAGAAGACACCAAACAAAACAGAAAGGTTATCTCTTAGTTGTTGAGGGAAGAACCAAACTGAAAATGGGACCATTTTTGTTGCTTAGATAAGGTAGCCCATATCAATACATACTTTTAAGATAAGTTCATTGAGTACACTACCAAATCAACATTAGAAAAATTTTGACATTGACAAAAAAAACCTAAAAAACGCAAAACACAGAAAAAAACCCAAAAGATTAATAAGTATATTGGCGTCAAAATCTTTCGCATACTATCTTAATAGTTCCCTCTAAGTTTAATTATAAGATGGTTCCAAGAACATGGAAATGGGAAAAAATATGCATGGTTGGTACAATGTACAGTGAAAAGCACATGCAACACTCTTTTCATGGTTCGTTAGCTTTGGGGATTGCTCAACTGTCGGGGGCAACTACCACATGAGGATCGATGGTGACGGTTAGAAAGATACCGAAAAATAAAATAAAATAAACGTATGCTAATTGTAAGTAATCCTTGCTTAATTAGATATTATTTGCAACTATTATAAGAATAGGAACCGAACAAAAAAATTTTGGGAAACTATATACCTCAATATAACTGAACAAGAATATAAGAAACCAGGCTCATATAAGATGGAAACAAGAACATTAGAGTAACTAACTATTGATGCCTGCAAGAGAAAAAATAGAAGTAGTCTTCAACAAAATTTTCTTCCTTAGAGTGAATGAAGACGGGAAAGTAATAAATGGATAAATAACTCACTAAATTAAAGACTACTTTCTACCACTACCTACACCTCCTAAAGGTAAAATCATCAATTTTCAGATCAAGGGGTGTCACAGCCAATAATAGCATTTATATGTATCCCAAACAATCCAAGATGTTAGCCTATACCACCAGTTATATGAACCTCTATCACCTTGAGAACGGGGAATGTACAAATCGCCACGCAGACTAGGTCTTCATAACCATCAGCAAATAACCGAGTTCAAATTAGCTTTGCTGGTTCGCTGCATTCTTCTGTCCTTGGGTTCATGCAATCCGCCATTACACCTGGTTATTCAGAGGAAAAGGTTATATTACGGTAGCAAACCGGCGTTTAATACAAACTTGGAAGACAGCAACCTTACTATTACCCCGAGGCGCATGAGATATAGCTAATATGCAATGAAATCCACAAAGGAAAACATAATCCGGCTTTTCATGTGTGATAAACAAACAAGTAATAAAACAGACAAAGATCCATCTTGGGTTAGATGATCTCGCTTTAACAGAAATAATTGAAATGAAGAAGGGTATTATATTTCAGTAATCCGGATGGAAAGGAACTTAAATTATGACTTCTTTCCAAGATAGAGGTCTGTTGGTCAAACATGCATTATCCAACCATTACAAGATCCAATTATTATACTATTGCTAGTTAATTATTAGTAGGTCTATTGCTTGACTTCTTTATTTTTCAGTGCCCTATTTCAATGATAAAGAAGTAAATATTTGATCGCTCTCGAATGCTTAATCTATTGATTCGGGGCAAGCCAAACAGTATAAAACAGGCCTCATAAATGCGAATGGGTGCAGAAGGTTTCAGAAATTCAAAGTTGCAGTTTGGTGCATCGCTTTTGTTATCATGTCTTGGAACTTCAAAATTGGAAATTGGTACACTTGTTTGGCCATCAGTTTTTGAACTTACTATGTCACTTGCTCCATCATTTTTCGCGTTTTCACCTATGGGTTGGGGTGCTTCATTCTTTCCATCATCATTTCGATTCAAAGAAACAGGTTCAGGTTCTGGGTTAGCAGAAACCTGCAGAATAGTCATGTATATACATATTAAAGAAAAAACTACAGAAAAAGTCTCCCAGTATTCCCTGCTATCTTCCAACTGTTCGCACAATTATATCTAGGAAATTCTCACAATGTCATCTTATAATGGAAAACAATAAACCATTGTCAGTGGCACAGATATAAAATTTAAATTAACAGTAGTATGCTAATGGTTTATATGAAACAAAAATACTATTTGTAACTAGCAGATATACAGCATCTAATAATAAAACTCAGTGGAAAAGAAAAGTCTCAAGCAATGAGTACTCTAGGTTGCATTTGGAAGGGAGACAAAGATTGAGAGATTGAGACTGGGAGATGGAGACTGAGACTAAATTAAGAGTCAGTATTATGTTTGGTATAAACTACATTGGACTGAATTATGTCTCAATATTATGTTTAATTTAAGATAAATATGGAGATTGAGGGGTAGTTTGAAATTTAAAGAGTTAAATGAGGGTATTTTTAAGAAAAAATGTTATTAAAATTTCAGTCTCAGTGTCAAAAAAGTTCAGTTCCCTGTGTCCTCATTTTCTAGAAGTCCTGAAGGGACTGAAATTTTGAGTCCTTGAACTGAAATTTTAGGGTGCATTTGGTTTGTATTTTCATTTTCTGTTTTCATTTCAGTGTTTTCTGTTTTTTTATTGTGAAGGAAAAAGTGAAAACAGGATTTTATTGTTTTCACTTTTTCCTTCACAAAATCTAAAAAACAGAAAACACTGAAAATGAAAACGCAAACCAAATGCACCCTTAGTTTCAGTTTCTGACCATCAAACACAATATTGAGTCTCAGTCCTCCAGTTTCAGTCTCAGTCTCTGAAAACAAACACTACCTCAGTTATGCCATTTCCAGCACCAGCAATGCAGATGGCAACTGACAAGAAAATATATCCAACACTATACAAAAAAATAAAATATAAATCAAAACATCTAAATCAACCCCCTTTCACTAAGGAAGCAAAGCCAAATCATTGGATCAATCAAAATTTTCACTCGAAAAAACATTCATGTTTAACGATCTCTGACATACTACTCTAGAACTACATCCAACAGAGGTAAGAGAACAACTTTAACCTTATGGGTATCAGAAGTGTCAGCAGCTGTCAGGTTGCTTGATAGAAGAGCAGCAACCCCTTCAGCACGGTGTTCATGAGATTCTAAACTCTCTCCATGAACTGTTTGTCTGTTTTCTGTTTCATCTTGATTGTTCACTTTAGGAATCTTTGATTTATCAGGGTGTATACCATTTGAGATAACATCAGTTTCACCACCGGCCCTTTTCCTGCTTCGGCAGTCAAGCAAATGTTTAAATGAAACTACATAAAAATTGCTTACTTTAAATATGTTTTAATCCTCACAAATATGGGTCATTATAAATTTTGTTTTGATTTTGGTCCTAATCATTTGGATTGTGTTGAATTATGATGTTTATAATGCCTAGAAAAGATTTAGAAAGCCCTTATTATTACGAAAAACAGAAATTGCAATATTGAGGCTGAACTCCTATTCCAAATAGTAAAAATTTAAGCCAGAATACTTGTAACACATTGAAAGGAGAAAGTGAAATGAAAAAGTTATACCTGGTTGAAGTATTAGCAGCTGGGTGCAAAGACTTTGGCTTATTTGAAAACAGAACACCTCGAAGAAGCTTTCCATCAATAATAGTTTCGATAGTATAACCTTCCGAGATGGATTCAGTAACCTTGCATTCAAACATTTTCTTTCCAGGAGTGAAGCCTTGATTTACTGGGAGATTTAGTCTACCTGCATTCGTAGTACAGGATATTCAACTGTCGCAAACTAGTACTTTGAAAAGTAATTACCCAAACATATTTCCCATTCTTTTCCTCTCCTAGGTAATCAAAATCAAAACTTTTTCAGAGAGAATATCATTTTTTAGTCAACACTTAATTAATGATAGCCTACAGAAAAAGTTAATGCACACTGGTTGAAGAACCAAAACTAGTAGTTCTTAATGCCTTAGACTTATTGAACAAAGTAGCAGAAATCATTCAATGTAAGGCCAAAAATACCTCAGAGGAACTTCCTCAATCCAGTATACAATCTTTGATCGGATAAAACAAAATTAGACACTTGCAGGTCCATATATCAAAAACTTTATATGTAAGTGAAGTTACTTACTTGGCTGGCTATAATTCAACACTGTCATGAGCGGGCTAACATCAGCACCGACTCCATATCTAACCAGAACTTGATTTTGAACAGGATTGGTATTTTGCTCTTGGCATTTTAGTTTCAACTGCTTTCTTAAAGATAACTTCTCTGGTCTCTGTTCGCTTTCCCTAGCAATCCCTAAAAAAGTATGAAACATCTGACAATTGTTATATACTTAATAATTGAGAGAAATAGCAGAACCAAGATGTTAGTGGAGAAAAATCTTTACTGGCAATTATAACAAAATCGAACCTGTGTAGAGGAAATACATGTCGTCCAGGGCCTCGAGGCTTTTATTACAACCACCGATGAACACAAGAGCACCGCCCACAAATGGGTCTAAACAGTCACCGGCTACAGAAAATCGAGCAGAAGGGCCATTGGTAGTCGTTGCAACATTTGTCCAAATACCAGTATCTACACGCAATCAGAATTCAGAAATGAAAGACGATATTGTGGAATATCAACTCAACCCATTATTGACAGAGATATAATTCCACCACTTTCAGAATAAACTTAAAAACACAAAGAATGTGCATAAGCTCTATTTAACATACCAATGTCAAGCATATAGAGGTCATTGTATAGGTTTTGTGCATCCGTAAATCCGCCAAATACAAACAAGTTCTTGCCAAAAGCGACAGTAGAATGACCAGCTCGTGGAGGCAACAGTTGGCCTGATGTACTCAGCTCCCTCCAAATTAGAGTATCTAATATTGACAGAATTTCCAAAAAAAATATTACACTTTAATAGATGTGCATTTCGGACAGGCTATTAATTGAAGTATTTTAACAATTCATTGAAAAAGGATAGAGCTGATTAATACCAGTATCAAGGATGTGGACATCAGACAAGTAATAATCATGACCATCTTCACCCCCTAACACGATAATTTTGTTTTTCCAAGACGAGCAAGTATGGCTATCGCGAGGAGATGGTGGAGTGCCTGATGTTTGAGCACACTTCCATACAAATGTTTCTACAAATCGAAGATTGACAAGAAATAATCAGCCTTTTTTACATTTAGGTATTAATGGTATTAGTTGTGTAGTGAAATTATATCGATCAATAGCCGGCTGCATGATTACGGAGAATCACCTGTATTCAATATATAAAGATCATTATAGTAGACTTCAGTATTATTATCTGCAGATTTTCCACAACCACCAAAGATGAATAGCCGTTTGCCAACAACTGCAGCACTATGACCCTCCCGTGCCTCTGGCCCTTCGCCTCTTATAGTTGGAGATATCCACGTATTTGAAGCTAAAAATGATTTAACATCAGCAAGTTGAATATCAAAGTGGTAACAATCTAGTAACTAGGCATAACAGCAAAACATTGTTTTCAATTAAGCGTTAATTTCCAGCAATATCGCCAAAAAGAAAAAAATTGCAGGACCAGAATTTTACAGGTTATGCATATATGATATACCATTCAACTTCAGCCAAAAATTCATGCATTCAAATCTTGGATTTTGGAGGCAAAATGGGTATCAAGATTATGAGAGACCAACCCGTGGAGCATAAATAACAAAATGAAAACTCACAAGTGTCTAGAATATGCAAATCCTTCAACGGGTTCATGCCATCGGTACCCCCAAACACATACAGATTATCACCAATTGCAGTGCAAGTATGGCTGTCTCTAGGAGTAGGCGGGGTGCCTTTTATTGCAGGTTGGCTCCAAGTCTGTTTCACTGCAAATCAGCAAAGACAATTGAGAAAATAAAGAATGCACACATTAACCAGCCGTACCCAAGAATAATAGAACAGAATCATTGAAAAAAAAAT
Source organism: Arachis duranensis (assembly GCF_000817695.3). NCBI lineage: Eukaryota > Viridiplantae > Streptophyta > Magnoliopsida > Fabales > Fabaceae > Arachis > Arachis duranensis. The sequence goes on along the minus strand of NC_029772.3, from coordinate 103,276,154 downwards.
GCAATCCATATCATATGCGCACATGCGCGCGCACATGCACACATATACTGTGACTATGTTGTATATATCAATATTTTCAGTTCCAAATCCCTCAAAACCTATAAAAATAAAACTAGACACAATTTTTTTTAGAACAAAAAGTTTAAGTGGATTCAGCAGGCAAACAAAGGTCTCACAGTGCCAAAAATGTGAACATATTTTCTATCAGCACACAACAGAGCATCAACAAACATTGAAAATCAACACAAACCTATGATACCTCTTAAAAGAAAGACCTACAACGAAAGTATAAATAAATGCAAGTAAGTATTCAAGATTTCACGAATCTAACAATCTAGCAACAAAAACGGAAACAAACAGAATCTTTGAAGAATAAACACAAAAACCATTAAAAATAAAGAATCTCATCAGAACAACACAGGGAACAACAACAAAAATTCACAAAGAATATTAAAATAAAAACAACATGATCACAGAAAGAAACAAAAAGGAACAGCATTGGAAGAAAGAAAAGAGGGGTGGCAGAGTTGAGTGGCACTCACCAGTGTCAAAGACATGAACTTGGTTGGTCTGACAGTTATCTTTGCCATAACCACCGAAGACATAGACAAGTCTGCCACCTCTAATGGCGTTGCAGGTGTGTCCCCACCTCTTCCCTGGCCCTCCTCCATCATTGCCCTCTAAAGGGTTCATCTGAACCTTTTCCCACCTCATTTTTTTTTTCTTTCTATCTCTCACTCTCTTTCAATAACCGAAGGGGAAAAAATTATTACAGGGTGCGAAATTTGCAGAGAGAAAAACCGAAAACGCACCACCCCAATACAATAAAAACTTTAAAAAACGAAACTTTATCTGTTTTTTTAATTCGAGAAGCGGGGAAGAAGAGATGGGGTGGGCGAAAAAATGACTAAAATCGAATCAGAGAGAAGAGAAAGGCATGCAAAAGGGAAAAATAATAATAATAAATAATTAAAAAAGGGGTATAATTTTCATATCAGAGGGAGTGTGAAAAATAAATGGTGGTTTTGCTGATAGAGACGAAGCTTGTAAAAAAATGATATTTATTAAACTTAATTAATCACAGAAGAGAGAATCTGATCGTAGAATTGTTTATATGATACGTGGCATGTAGGTGGTCGTTGGATTCGAGGCCTTTTATTTTATTTTAGTTTGGGTTACGGACTTACGGGTATAATAAAGGGGGAAAAAAAAATAAAGAATTGATTTTGTTCCTTTTACAGTTTTACCTGCTTCTTCTCCTGCAAACTTCTCTTCTTTTTTCGTTTTTAAAGAAATTGAAAAAGTAAAGTGTAATCTCTCACTCTTAATAGTTTTTTTTATATGTTTTTTTGTTCCACTTATACAATAAACTCCGCCTATGTTACACTAGCGGTACATAGCCAGTCTCAAGCCCGGATAAAGGAAGAGGGTTGTGTTAGGTCTTCGGCAACCAACATAAAATTATAGCCGAACCCCCATGACATGAATCAAAGATATTATTGCGCTAAAGCTAGGTCGTTGCCCGGAAGCAACGCGCCGTATGGCTCGAGTACGGTGTCAAAGCAAAAGCCGCTGCATCGGTGCCCGGATGTAGTGTTAAATGAGCAAGGGTTCTCGCGTTTTCGTGAACGGACGAGGGTAAATAAGCTAGTTCACAAAGTAAAAGGTAAAGGTCGAAACGACAGAAGGTTGAGATTTGGGACATGGAACATAGGCACGCTAACAGGAAAGTCCATGGAGGTGGTAGACACCATGACAAGGAGGAAGATTAACATTATGTGCCTACAAGAAACGAAATGGGTTGGTGCAAAGGCTAGAGAGTTGGATACTTCTGGTTTCAAACTTTGGTATACAGGAAAAGTGAAGAATAGGAATGGGGTTGGAATAATTGTGGATAAGCAGTGGAAGAAGGACGTAGTGGATGTTAAGAGGGTGGGAGATCGGATCATCTCTATCAAACTTGTGGTGGAGGGAGGTACTTTCCATGTGATTAGCGCCTATGCACCGCAAGTGGGTTCAGACGAACAATACAAGATTAGGTTTTGGGAGGATCTAGAGAGTTTGGTTCAAGGCATACCTTTGGGAGACAAGATTTTCTTAGGAGGAGATTTAAATGGCCATGTTGGGAAAGAAGTGACTGGATATGGGAGTATTCACGGAGGCCATGGTTTCGGGGTGATCAATGCCGAGGGTAAAACTATTTTGGACTTTTCCTCAACCTTTGATCTTCTCATCGCAAATACATGTTTTAAAAAGAGAGACGAACATCTTATAACCTATAAGAGTGGCATGACAAGCTCTGAAATCGACTTCTTCTTGTTGAGGAGAGTCGACCGAAAATTTTGCATTAACTGTAAAATTATTCCGGGAGAGAGTTTGACAACACAACATAGGGTGCTCGTCATAGATTTTCGCGTTGAGCAAAAGTTGAGGAAAAGACATCATACGAAGAACCCAAGGACGAGGTGGTGGCAGATGAAAGGTGAGGAACAAAAAAGCTTCCTAAGACGGGTAGGAGAAGAGACAAAGTGGGATGGGAATCGAGTGTACAAGAAAAGATAAAGATAAAAAGTGAGCGCTTTAAAGAGTGGTTTTTATGCCACAATGTAGATAATTGGGAAAATCTAAGACGACAAAGAAAGAGATAGAAATGGCTACAAGTGAAGCAAGAACAAGAGCATATGAGGGTCTCTACCAGTCTTTGGGCACAAAAGAAGGAGAAAAACGTATATATAGAATTGCAAAGAGCCATGAAAGAAGAACGAGATATTTGGATCAGGTTAAGTGCATAAAGGATAAGGATGGAGAGGTATTGGCTCAAGAGGAGAAGATTAATGAAAGGTGGAAGAGCTACTTCTACGAGTTATTTAATGAGGGATAGAAGACTCTTCCGAGCCTTGGTCGATTATGTACAAGGGAAGAAGATCAAAACTTTGACTACTATCGAAGGATTCGAGACTTCGAGGTAAAAGAGGCCCTAAAGCAGTTGAAAAATGGCAGGGCTGTAGGAGCTGATAATATCTTGATTGAGGTTTGGAAGGGCCTTGGTGGAAAAGGCATAACTGGTTAACCAATATTTTTAATGAGATTTTAATGTCAAAGAAGATGCCTGATGAGTGGAGAAATAGCACCTTAGTACCTATCTACAAGAATAAGGAGGATTATAGCACGTTGGTACCTATCTACAAGAATAAGGAGGATATACAAAGTTGCAGAAACTATCGAGGGATTAAGCTTATGAGTCATACTATGAAGTTATGGGAAAGGGTGATAGAACGGAGGTTGAGAAAAGAAACACAAGTAACAGAGAACCAATTTGGATTTATGCCAGACAGATCTACCACTGAAGCGATATACCTATTAAGAAGGATGATGGAGAGGTATCGTAGTAATAAAAAGGATCTACATATGGTGTTTATTGATTTGGAAAAAGCGTATGATAGGGTACAAAGGGAGGTCTTATGGAAGGTTTTAGAAAAGAGGAGAGTAAGGATCACATATATTCGGGCAATTAAAGACATGTATGATGGGGCCACAACTAGTGTGAAGACTCAAGGTGGTGCGACAGAGGAATTTCCTATTGGTATAGGATTATACCAGGGATCATCCTTAAGTCCATACCTTTTCACATTAGTCTTGGAAGTACTCACAGAGCACATCCAAGAGTCTGTGCCATGGTGCATGCTTTTTGCCGATGATATCGTCCTTATGGGAGAGTCAAGAGAAGACCTAAATAAGAAGTTGGAGTTATGGAGAGAAGCTTTAGAAGTGTATGGTCTGCGCATAAGCCGTAGCAAGACGGAATATATGGAATGTAAGTTCAGTCTGAGAAGGGAAAACTCCAATATAGAGGTGAAAATTGGAGAGAACATCCTACGAAAAGTTAAAAGTTTTAAGTATCTTCGGTACATCATACAGGATAATGGAGAGATTGAACATGATGTAAATAATAGGATCCAAGCAGGTTGGTCAAAATAGCGGAGTGCATCTGGTTTTATATGCGACAAAAAAGTGCCTTTAAAACTTAAAGGTAAATTCTATCGCACCGCTATAAGACCGGCTATGATGTATGGTACGGAGTGTTGGGCGGCTAAAGGGGAGCACGAACATAAGCTGAGTGTGGCAGAGATGAAGATGTTGAGATGGATGAGTGGTCATACGCGATTGGATAAAATAAGGAATGAAGATACAAGGGAGAGAGTTGGAGTAGCACCCATTGTGGAAAAGATGGTTGAATCGCGTCTCAGGTGGTTTGGACATGTGAGAAGAAGACCGATAGAACAGGCTGGATGAGATGAAAGATGGACAAGGGGAGAAAGGCAGAGGAAGACCTAAGAAGACCATCCATGAGGTGGTCAAACGAGATCTACATTTAAACGGTCTCTCTGTAGACATGATACATGATAGAGCACAATGGCGTCGTTTGATTCATGTAGCCGACCCCACTTAGTGGGACAAGGCTTTGTTGTTGTTGTTGTTGTTGTTCCACTTATACAATAAATGGTAAGAGATCACACTTTACTCTCTAAAATACAATTCAAAATTTAGAGGATCCAAATCTTACGTATACAAATCTTTTTAGCATCCAAATCCAATCAAGTTGGCCCAAATTCAACAAAAACTAACTTCACAATACAAAACATGTAAACATATGCTCGTACAAACTGTTCATTAGCGCGAACATTAATATGAAAAATGTTTCGTCTCTCTTGATCAAAACTGAAACAAAAAAATTTCAAATGACGCTCAAAATTTCTCAAAAATCTCTCAAAATCTTTTCGAAAATGAAGAAAATTTTCGAAATTACATTCCAAATTTTCACCAAAAAACACAAAAAGAGAAGACGAAACATTATTCAAGCTACTCAGAAACTGATCGTCCATGTTTTTTTTCACTTTTCTCTTTTGCAAATTCGATAGCAAAACACTAATAGTCATATTTCTGTTTATTTAGTAGATTCATTTTGTGTTCTCACGATAAAGTAGATATTATTGTTCTCATTATACTGTTTATTTTGCAATAACTGTGCTAAGTCGATGTAAGAATACTGTGGTAGTACTTCTCGTATCGTTTAACCTATATTGCATCTGTTTCAGGAATTTGAATGTGTTTTTGTGCATGTTTGAGTGATTTGCATCTTTTGAATTAAATTTTTGTGTAGTAATCAATGAGAACATTTGGTGTATTTTGTCTGAATTGATGTGCAATTGATGTTGTTATCCTGGATTTGGTGTAACAAGGTCATAGAATGTTGTTGTAGTACTTCTGGTGTCATTTTGTGCATGTTTAAAAATGATGGATGTGTTTTTCTTCATGTTTGAGCAATATGAATGTTTTGAACTGAGTTTTTGTGTAGTAATAAATAATTACTTTTGGTGCATTTTGACTGATTTACGGTGTAATTAGTTTTTTTTCTCCTGGATTTGGTGTAATTAGACCATAGAAAGTTGCTATCGTGATTATGTCGTCATTTTGTGCATGTTTGAGTGATTTTTATGTGTTTTTGTGCATGTTTGAGTGATTTGCATCTTTTAAACTGAGTTTGTGGCAAATAATCAACATGTGATTTCGGTTCATTTTGACTAAATTGAGGTGCAATTAGTGCTTTTGTCCTGAATTTGGTGTAATTAGGCCATAGAATATTGTTGTAGTACTTCTGGTTTCATATTGTGCATAGTTAACTGATTTTCATGAGTTAAATATTGTGTTGTTATCTATTAATATAATTCTACTTCATTCTTTACAAAAAAAAAATGATAATAAAAAAATTGCTAAGAAGAGCACCACAAAAAAGAAGACATTAGTATATTAAAACAACTTAATTATTGTTGTATGAATATAGTTATCTAAAAATTTTTATTTATTTATAGAAAACTCATGATTTGAGGTATTCAACAAGATTCATATCTGAAATATTCAGCAAGATGAGTGATAAAAGAAAGTTATTGTCGAAGAATTGGGATTTGGTGCGATGAAACATATTTCAAGATTGAATGTGACCCATAAACTGTTAAGAGAACTGGACAATTATTTTGATTTATATAATAACTCCCTGGACAAATGGTACGGGGGAATCAAGATCACCCCTGACAAGATAAGGGATGTCCTTTGTAATACCCTACCACACAGAGTCTTACGCTTAAGTCGTAAAGCAGAGATGGCAAGGTATTACGACCTCTAAAAGTAAAATACATACATAAATATAGTTGAAAGAATTCATATCTAAGGGCTTGAAGAATAAGCTAAACAAAAGCAAAAACAGGAAATCATGTAACACTCGTAAAGATATGCGTAAACTGGATAAACGAGATAAAAAGGGAAGATAACACATGCACGCACGCACGCACGCACGCGCGCGCGCCATGCGCGCACCACACACACACACACAATCCAAAGATATTCCAAAACATAACTAAAACACCTGTTTCTCCAAAAGCAACCTCTAAGAGGACAAAATATAAAATATACATGCGGAGATTTTATATACATATATATATAGACTAAAACAAAATATAACAGCCCAAAAGACAGTTCTTAGCTTGTAAAGAGGGTCTCTAGACGCTCAACGAGGTGCCTCTCGACCTGCATCTGAAAAATAACAAAAATATGTATGGAATGAGAATCGAGAGTTCTCAGCATGGTAAAGGTTTCTGGCATAGTTAATATAAAAGGTCCCAAAAAAGTCAGAGGCATTCCTAGAACTCCGACACTCAGATTTCAGCTTAAAGATCCAATAAACCAGAAATTAAGTAAGTTATCTAAGGTATTCAAGTTTTAAATCTAAATTTAACCTAACACTTCATTTTCTGTCTCCTCCAATCCTCCGAATCACCGGTAGAACAACCCCCTCACACTTTCGTCAAGAGGGATCTCTCAGAAAACATACACATACAATTCAAGCAAGAAAAATACAGATAGAGGTGCAATTACAGCAAGTAAAACAAGTAGCAGATAAGTAAAGTTAAGCAATTAAACAAACCAAAACAATGCACACTCAAGCAAAACATACAAATGCACATGATGTATGCCTATCCTATGCCTGACGAGTCTCATCTGTCGGTTATATAGCCAACCCGACATGTCCTGGTAGCTAACCATTGGACAGTCCCTCTGTGCGCCTATCCCCAGGCTCAAAAATATCTAGGAGAAAACACCAAACTCAATATATATATATATAACCTTTGATTAACCTTTTTTTTATGGCGCGAGGTAAGGCTTAGGATAATTAGGGTGTTACACTTGATCCCTCTATAGTTTCCACAACTTTGTATATCCCCTGTATTCTTGTAGATAGGTACCAAGGTGCTATTTCTCCACTCATTGGACATCTTCTTTGACTTTAAAATCTCGTTAAAAAGCTTGATTAACCAATTGATGCCTTTTTCTCCAAGGTCCTTCTAAAACTCAATCGGGATATTATCAGTTCCTACTGCCCTGCTATTTTTCATCTGCTTTAGAGCCTCTTTTACCTCAAAGTCTCGAATCCGTCAATAGTAGTGAAAGTTTTTATCTTCTTCCCTTGTGCATAACCGACCAAAGCTCAGAAGAGTCTGATGTCCTTCATTAAATAATTCATGGAAGTAGCATCCTTATCCTTTATGCACTTAACCTGATCCAAATCTCTCGTTTTTCTTTCACGGCTCTTTACAATTCTATATGTACCTTTTTCTCTTTCTTTCGTGCCCAAAGACTAGTAGAGACCCTCATATGCTCTTGTTCTTGTTTCACTTACAGCTACTTTTGTCTCTTTCTTAGCCGCCTTATATTTTTTCCAATTATCTACATTGCAACATAAAGACCACTCTTTAAAGCACTCCATTTTCATCTTTATCTTTTCTTATACACTCGCATTCCACCACCAGGACTCCTTGTCTCTGGGTCCTATCCCTTTAGATTCACCACAATTTTTTTTTGTTGTTCTTCTAATAACTTCTACAATTTCTCTCCACATATCTTCCACGCTTCCATTCCCATCCCACTTTGCCTCATCTCCTACCCGTTTTAGGAAGCTTCTTTGTTCCTCACCTTTCATCTGCTACCACCTCATCCTTGGGTTCTTCGTATAATGTCTTTTCCTCAATTTTTGCTCAACGTGAAAATTCATGACGAACATCCTATGCTGTGTTGTTAAACTCTCTCTCGAGATAATTTTACAATTAATGCAAAATTTCCAGTTGACTCTCCTCAACAAGAAGTCGATTTGAGAGCTTGTCATGCCACTCTTATAGGTTATACGATGTTCGTCTCTCTTTTTAAAACATGTATTTGTGATGAGAAGGTCAAAGGTTGAGAAAAAGTCCAAAATAGATTTACCCTCGGCATTGATTACTCCGAAATCATGGCCTCCATGAATACTTTCATACCCAATCACTTCTCTTCCAACATGGCCATTTAAATCTCCTCATAAGAAAATCTTGTCTCTCAAAGGTATGTTGATAAACCCCGATTTTGTGGTTTATTTTGTGCTTATTTTGGGAGATTTTATCACCTTTTCTCACATTTATTCAATGAAATAGCATGGTTTTGCAATTCTCCCTTGATTTGTGCTTAAATATAAAAACATGCTTTTTAGGCCCTAAAATAGCTAAATTTAATTCACTTTAATTCCATTCGATGCCTTGATATGTTTGTTGAGTGATCTCAGGTTCATAAGTCAAGTATTGGATGGAAGAAGTGAGGAGAAAAGCATGCAAAGTGGGAGGACTCATGAAGAAATGAAGGAACCGTAAAGCTGTCAAGCCTGACCTCTTCGCACTCAATTGACCATAACTTGAGCTACAGAGGTCCAAATGAGGCGGTTCCAGTTGCGTTAGAAAGTTAACATCTGCGGCTTCAAAATGATATAAAATTTGCCATGGTTTCCTGACGCATAGAGGTGCGCACGCGCACTATACGCGTGCGCACTGAAGGAGCATCGTGGGTCCATTTTGGGCAACTCGTTGGGGGCGATTTCTAGCGCATTTTGGGCCCAATCCAACTCATTTCTGATGCTATTGAACCCAAGGATTGAAGGGGGAATGAACCAAGTAGCCATATTTTAGTTTTCATCATGTTTTAGGGAGAATTCTAGAGAGAGAGGCTCTCTCCTCTCTCTAGATTTTGGGGGTAGTTTTAGTTAATTCTTCTTGGATCCAAGTTATAATTCTTGTTTTGATTTAGTTCTTCCTTTTAATTTCTTGTTATTACATATCTATTCTTCTAGTTTTACTTGTCAATTCCTTTATTTTGCCATTTTTTATGTTTATGAACAATTGTTGATCTTAATTTTCTTTAATGCAATTTTATGTTTCCATGTTCTTTTATGTTAATCTTGCTCACTATTATTGATTTCTTGCTATTGATAGTTATGGGTTTCATTTAATTTTTGCATTTTGTTATGTTTACTTTCTTGCACACTAGGTATTTGATGAAATATTTTCTCTAGTTTTTGAGTAGTTCTCTTTACTCTTGGCCTAGGTGGAGTAATTAGTGACGCTTGAGTTATCTAATTCCTTTGATTGATTGACAATTGGAAGTTGCTAATTGATTTGGATACCACTAACATTAGTCTTTCCCTTGGGAGTTGGCTAGGACTTGTGGAATCAAGTTGATTCATCCACTTGACTTTCCTCCATGGTTAGAGGTTAACTAAGTAGTAGCAATGGATAATTTGTGATCACAATTAAGGAGGATAACTAGGCTAGGACTTCTAGTTCTCATATCTAGCCAAGAGCTTTGTTAGTTGTTAGTTTATTTTCATTACTATTTACATTCCATGTCTCTTATCCCAAAAACCCCAAAATATACTTCATAGCCAATAATTGAGCACTTCATTGTAATTCCTTGTGAGATTACCCAGAGTCTAAATACTTCGATTAATTTTTATTGGGGTTTGTACATGTGACAACTCAATATTTTTTATGTGAGAATTGTTTGTTGGTTTGGAGCTATGCTTACAATGAAGTAATTCTTTCTATAAGAAGAAAATCTAGACCATTGAGCAAATCTCGTTCATCAAAATGGCGCCGTTGCCGGGGATTGCAATGGTGTTATATTGTTGGCTATTGTATATATGTGAATATTGTAAATAGCTTACTTTTTGGATTGCTTGTTAGTTTTTGCTAGTCTTAGTGTTTTGTTTCATTATTTCTTATTAGTTTTTTTTTCTTATTTTCTCTTGCTACCATGAATTCTCACTTTGGCTATGAGTGTAATTACAACTATGTTGTAAGAGATGGAATTTACAATGACAACATGCATCAAGGATTTGGAGATCAAAGGTGGGAGGAGCCTCAAGCTTATGGACAACCTTCTTGGCAACAACCTCCCCTGGCTTCCAATGGGTATAATTCAAATCTTGATGCATACCAGTCTAATATATGTGATGACCCTTATTGTGATTGTCAACCACAATCATCATATGCATATGAACCCCCTCCTCAATATAGCCCTTCACCATACTCACAAGCCTCATACCACCATTCACCTCCGTATGATCCTAACCCATATCTACCAAGAAGTGCAACAAGAGGAGGAGGTAGAGGATATTGAACCAAAGGAAGTAGTGGTTGGCACCTTAGGATATGTTGAGTACATAGAGAAATCACAAATTGAAGAGCCTTCTTTCATGGAATTTGAAGTTGATGTTGAGGAGGAGAGTGCACAACCTCCCAAGCACAATGTGATTGAAGAATTGGAAGAAGTGACCCAAGAAATAGGTCCTCCTATTTATAATGATTCTGCATCAACATATGATCCTTTTGAGCTTGAAGAATCCTTCCCCACTATGCTCGGAATTGATGATGAGGTAGATTTTACTAAACCTCCTATCTATGATTTGAGTGATGGGGAAGAGATTGAAAACATTGGTGAAGAAGAATGGGAACTTGAGGAAGCTTGGCAAGGGGTGAAGCTTGAAGAACCTTGCCAAGTGGTGGAAGCCTTTAGAAGAGGATGGACGGGAGTGGAACATGCTTTATCAAGACCGTTGGGAACCCCTCCACCCAAGTTGTCATCCAATCCTTCGTTTGAGTGGGCAAAACTTCTAACTCTTAACTTTGTAATGCCACTTGAATATGGTTTACTTGAGACGGATGACTAACTTAGGGCACTTTGTGGAATTAAGCGTAAGAGGAGGATGTTTAGTGGTTGGTGTTGTAAATTTAGGCTCATTATGGTTGAAGCTTCAAGGAGCAAGGGTTGGACTAGTGCTCAATTTGATGGGTCTAGGAGGATAGTTTGGTGCTTCTATGAGAATTCATCTCTCTTGCCACCCGGAGAAAATCACCATGATCAACTCAAGGACGGGTGTGAAAACAAAGTGTGAGATCCCGGATCACACAAGGAGAATCAACTTTGGGAGCCCATGGTTTGTGAAGAACTCCATCAAGGCTTGGAGTTATTAACTTTAGATGATGAAGCACAATGGAGACCCAAGCATTGGTGGATGTTCAATGATGGATTCAAGCACAAGCCACCTTGATGGAAGCTCCCCATAAGTCCAACTTAAGGACAATAAACAAAAGTGCTAGGTGGGAGACACCCCACCATGGTAACATCTTTCCCTTTTTCTCTTTTGTATATATGGTAAATTAGTTTGAATTCATGTTTTGTTTAGTTAGTTTAGTTTATTTGGGAGCAATTGTTTTGAAGTGTTAGCATCATGTAGTGTAGTTTCTAGAGAGAGAAGCTCCCTCTTCTCTCTAGAATTAGGGTAGGTTAGGTTAATTTTATCTTAAATCTAGTACCAATTTCATGATCTCATCTTGTTTTCTCTACAATTTCATGTCTCTATTCTTGGTTCCTCTTAGTTTTCATGTTAATTCCCATTTTTGCTATCTTTTATGTTTATGAATGCTCATGTTAGATTTGAATATCTTTTAATGCAATTTGATGTTTGATGTTCATTTAATTGTTGATTTGAGTTGTTATTATTGTTTCCTTGCAATTGGTAGTTGGTAGATTTTATTATTCTTACACATTTACCATGCTTTCCTTTTATACCCACCAAGTTTTTGACAAAATGCTTGGTTGGGCTTTAGAGTAGAATTTTATGCTCTTGGCTTGGGAAGGTAACTTAGGAACTCTTGAGTTGCTAATGTCCAAGTGATTGATGATTGGGAGCCATTGACCTTAGATCTCACTAATTGAATTGGTGGATAACTAAGACTTACGGACTTGGATTGGCATAGCTCATTTGACTTTCCTTTACCACTAGTTAGAGGATGACTTAATGGGGTTAATCCTTGCCAATTCTCATGTTGTGGTTAGTGATAAGGATAGAGATCCTTGACCACCAACCCTTGCCAAGGCCCTTTTATTATTTGAATTTTCTTATCATTTACTTTTCATGTCTCTTATTCCAAAAAACCCCAAAACATACTTCATAGCCAATAATTTACCACTTCATTGCAATCCTCGTGAGACGACCCGGAGTTCAAATACTCCGGTTAATTCTTATTTGGGGTTTGTTCTTTGTGACAACCAAAATTTTTGTATGAAAGGATTATTGATCGGTTTGGAAACTATACTTTACAACGAGATTTTATTTGTGAAATTCTAAACCATCAAGAATTCGTTCATCATATGTCTTGAACCAAACTCTCTAGATCCTCCCAAAACCTTATCTTGTATTGTTCGTTCGAACCCACTTGTGGTGCATAAGCGCTAATCATATGAAAAACACCTCCCTCCACTACAAGTTTGATAGAGATGATCCGATCTCTCACCCTCTTGACATCCACTACGTCCTTCTTCCACTGTTTATCTACAATAATACCATCCCCATTCTTATTCTTCACCTTTCCTGTATACCAAAGTTTGAATCCAAAAGTATCCAACTCTCTAGCCTTCGCACTAACCCATTTTGTTTCTTTTAGGCACAAAATGTTAATCTTCCTTCTTGTCATAGTGTCCACCACCTTCATGGATTTTCCTGTTAGAGTGCCTATGTTCCATGTCCCAAATCTCAACCTTCTGTCGCTCCGACCTTTACCTTTTACTTTGTGAACTTATTTACCCTCGTCCGTTCACGAAAACGCAGGAACCCTTGCTCATTTAACACTATATCCGGGCACCAATACAACGGTTCTTGCTCATTTGACACTGTACTCGAGCCATACAGCGCGTTGCTTCCGGGCAACGGCCTAACTTTAGCATAATAACTGTCTTTGATTCATGTCATGAAGATTCGACTAAGTTTTTATGTTGGTTGTCGAAGACCTAACACAACCCTCCTTCTTTATTCGGGTTTGGAACCGGCTATGTATCACAAATGTAACATAGGCGAAGTTAGAATACAAAATATACATTGAAAATAAATTAAATAATATATATTTATATATAAATACATAATGATTGATTTTAATAGTTAATTTTAGTGTATATGATTAATGTTAAGTCTGTAACAGTATTATTTCAAAAAAAAATGTGATAACTTTTCAAGTTTTATTTGACTTAAACTAAATCATTTCCTTTTCTTCTTCCATGTATGTTCACTACAATAGGCGCGGCAGATGCCAGCGCCGAACTTCCTGCGATTTCACAAGACGCAGCAAGTAAGGGTAGATTGCTGCGATTCTTCTCCGAATTAGACTTTTGACGCGGAATCGATTTGATTTTGGGTCGAACCCACAAAGCCTGCCGCTAATTCCAAAACATCAACCAGGATATTATAACCCAACTTCGCCTCAGAATACCCAAAATTAACTATCTGAGAAACCCGCTAAAGGAGAGTGTAGAGCGCGCAAATCTCTTCCCTGCTCTACCGTTCCCCAATCTGTGACCATGGAGACTCGTGGTTGTCGATCCATCCTTCTCCCTCCTACCGTCGACCCTTTCCAAAATCAAATCCGTACCTTAGAGTCTTCATCGCGTGAACCATAAGGGGAAGAGGCACGAAACACATCTCCCCGCGTGCATCCTTGCCGCCGTTCTCCTCCGAACACCACTAACAGCTGCCCAGCGCTTCCCGTTGCAGGTGGATCCATCGTCAACCAGATTCGTGGGTTACAATAAAGGTATGTACAAAACCCTCTTTTTAAGTAAGGTTCTAGCTTGTTCTTTGTATGTTAGCTCTGTCTCGCATATGAATTTTTCCCTTTTTTTCACTAAATTTAACTGGTATCTGAAAGGGTAAATCAAAGGTCTGTGGCATAGTTTTTCAACAATGTCGCCTGAAACGAGAAGCCATAGAAATAAATTGGGAGTGACAACTCCTTTTTCCATGTAGTAGAACCTACCATCCAAAATTTGAAGTGTGTAAGTTAATGAAGTTGATGAGCCCTCAAACTAGAAGCAGATAATTCGTATCAATTATATCTAGAATTATAGTCCAAAATAATGAATCCTATTATCAAATATCAATGAAATAAAAGACTTGTCTGAATTTGAATACTATATCTATCCAAAGCTCTCAGTTTTTTCAATACACTCATAAGAGATGTGATAAGAAGTTGGATTGCTGATAAATAAAAAAGCAGTACAAAGTTGAGATGTAAGAGTTGGTCTCATGGTGGTGGTGGCTAATACTGGCAAGGTTAGATTGCATGAACGTTGAGACTCGAATGGCTGGATGATCATCAGCTGCATATGTAAAGTTTGAGTTCCAAAGTTGATATGTGTAGGACTGTTATCTTTGTAAAGAATTCAAGTATTCTATCATCTATAGCATAGTACACTCTTTAGATTATTACTCTTGTTTCTCAGTTCCTGTTATCTCATTACTACTTATTTCTCATTCTAATACACTTAGCAATTACTCATATATCTACAAACAACATAGCTCCTGCTACTATTCACAATCGAAAGGCCTAAGCTACCAAATGAAGTCAATGTTAAGAGTAAAGAAAAATGATAAAAGGACTAAGTTGCAATATTTGCCTAGTTAAAAATATTTCCTTTATCCCCTTGCCCTTTATCCCTTAAATATTTTCTGCTATCCCCTAACTTTGTATAAATATTTTCATGCTAAGAAGTAATGTTATAACCCCCATATTCCTGCTTTGGAATTCTTAGTTACTAAGTTTAGCTTTTGTGTTTTGTTAATCACATTTTTGTTTCCTCTTGCTCTGTTTAAGACCTTAGCACAAAAATCAGTGTTCTGTTCAAGACCTTACTGAGTTTCTCTTTTCTATTGCTTCATTGACCGAGTTTGTTCCCTAAGATTGTGTTGGGCTTCTAGCACTTATTATATTTCAAATTGGTTCATGATTACTTCGATTTGTACTATTTTGTTCGCTTTAGTATTAATCTTTGATTTGGTAATATAATATGACTAGTGGAGCTGTTTATGTAGCCTTATATTAAGTTGAAAGTGAAGAACTTTCGTCTGGTTGGTCTAAACATAACACAGCAAGGTGTATATAATATGACTAGTGGAGCTGTTTTGGGGTATACTAATCAAATTGTGTTCACTTTTTATGACCAAGCGTTGTCGTTTTTCCAATGGTTTAGTTGAGGATAGTTCATCGGTATGCTACTTACAAATGAAATACTTTACATCTACTTTGGTTGATATTAATATATGAACGATGATATAATAAAGCTGCCGATTAGACTTGTTACTATATTTTTATTCACTTGATATGCTTCTTTATATTGTGATAGGACCTAAATTAATTCTTCTTGAACTGCATTTGAATTGTGTATTTACATCTTAGTTCTTAACCAGTTATCATGGTCATTGATTTTCTTTATTCAGCTGATAAATGATAAATTTAAGGTGGAGTATTAGTTATACTCTTTTGGTAATAATATCAATAGTTAAGTGCTGAAAAGGCTATCTTCATTTTAGTGGACAATGTACTTTCTCCTACAAGAGCAATTATGTCTACCATATATGAAAAGAAGGATGAAGATGGCTTTCTTTATGTAACATACAGTGGCCACAACATCTTTGGGGATCTCACTTCCCACATGCATTAGCCATTTCCTTATATTTTTTACTATGATTAATGATTTGTATGATGAATTCGTTACAATTCTCATATTAGGAACCTTGATTTATCTCAATGACATGTACAGTTAGTATATATATATATAAATGATCATAAATGATATATATAAATTTCTGAGAACCAAATTAAGCTTCAAAATCCTCTTATTCAGTCTTTCGACCCTCCTCTTGATTGTTCTTCATGATTATCTGTGGATTCTGAATGAGATTTTATCTTTTTAACGAGGGTAAATAGTAACTTCATTGTTTATTACATGATTTGTAATGTTTGCATACAAGCACATGCACCAAACATGTACACCAACAGACACCAGCTGATGTGAACAAATCTTATAAGCAATGTAAACAGAGCATTTTAATTTCTTCTTTCCACCCTTAGACTAAAAGAAACAACATATAAAGCACATAATTTTAGGTTGTCATAACTGCTTTTCTTTGGAAGATTCCGTAACATACAGCTAGCTTAGTGGTTTATATTTAGATTTAGTTAGTTATAATCAAGTCCTGTTAGTTGAGTTCAGGAGACATCCATGATTTTCCAAATATGCTGTGAACTTAATTAACTATATATTAGTTAATATTCTATAATAGAGAATTTGATTAGTTAGGGTGTATCACTGAAAATCTAATAAATAAGGATACTGCAAAATGAAAAGGCAATTTGGAAGACGGGAAACAAGGGCTGGAGGTGTTGGAAAAGATGCTCACCAAAACATTTTTTGATTTATTTCACTCACGACATGAATAGATTCAGAGGCTTTGTTGTTTTTTTGTGCTATGTGATCTGTTATTTATATTTTAGTGTTTTATAATTTTACACTCTAACTTCTGTTCCTTCCTTTTTTATTTTTTAAAGGAAGCTCTTCTTTTTAATTTCATTTTTTGGCTTCGGAACCAGAAATTCTTTCTTCCAGTAATTTTTTAAAAGTGCAGAATTAGACCATGAGTAAGCAACCTTCCTAATACCATTTATATTCTATCTATTATCCCGGATACAAGTACCTTTATCTCTATTTCATTTCCGATTTATTCTCCCGTTCTCTCTTTGGGATTACTTATTGAATTAATATGGAATATTACTCTCCCGCTACATAATTGTGATAAATTTAATATATCCCGTTAGACAGTTTGCCCGAATTTTTTTTAATATTTACTATTTCTATTTTCTTATTAAAGTTTTATTCATTCGTTTATATGAAATCATAAAAGTAGATATAGATAAGAGTTGGATCTCAAGGCCACGAGGTAGTGTCGAATACAAGGCCGGCTTGAACAAATTTTTGGACTTCGTATTTGCGAATGCATCATCCAATGGGATGATACATTGTCCATGTCCTTCATGTGGGTTCTGCCTATTCCAAACTAGAGAGGATGCTTACGATCATCTGCTGTTAAAATCGTTTCCTGCTAAGTATACATTTTGGTTACATCAAGGGGAGAGACGCGTAGGAGAGAGTTCTACTGAGACACAAGAAGCTAACCCTGGTAGCGACTACCGAGATCCAATGCGCGACATGGTTCATGAGGCATTCAACTCTCCAGGATTTGTTGCCGATGAAGATGACTCGAGCAACAAAGATTTTGAGGGGGTGCCAAAGAGTTGCCATATTTGTACAGCAAACCTAGTCACGCGGCCCGTCATTTTGAGGCGCTGCTTCAGGATGGATAGTAGAAATTGTATCCGGGATGTGCAAAATTCTCGAAGCTGGCTTTTTTGGTGAGGCTATACTATACAAAGTGCATGTGCGGCGTGAGCGACAAGGCCTTCGGAATGATACTAGAGCTACTCTATGAGGCCTTTGAGCATGTAAAGATTCCGGCTTCTCTGCACGATGCCAAGAGGATCATACGAAAGCTTGGCATTGCGTACAAAAAGATAGATGCATGTCCGAATGACTGTATGCTATATCAAGGTAGCGATCAAGAACAGTCTAGGTTAAAGAGATGTGGGAAGAATGGGAAGCCGCAGGCAGCGAAGGTTCTTCGTTACTTTCCCCTTGTTCCACGACTGCAGCGGATGTTCATGTCCAGTAAGACATCTGTTGACATGTTGTGGCACAAGAAAGATCCTAACTCGGATGGTTTTTTGAGGCATCCAAGGGACGGAGAGGCATGTAAGGCATTTGATAGAAGATATACTCAATTAAGTGGCGATCCACGCAACGTTCGTTTAGCCTTAGCTAGCGATGGCTTTAATCCCTTCGGAAATCTCAGCTCAAGGTACTCGATCTGGCCCGTGATTCTCATCCCCTACAACCTGGCCCCATGGAGTTGTATGAAATCCAGCTCTTTCTTACTGTCTATGATTATCCCCGGTCCCAAGATGCCTGGTAATGACATAGATGTCTACCTACAACCCTTGATAGATGAGTTGAAGCAGTTGTGGAATGGTGTTGATACGTACGACGCTAGCGAGAAAAAAACATTTAAGATGCATGCTGCGTTGATGTGGACAATAAGCGATTTTTCAGGGTTGGGCAACTTATCTGGGTGGAATACGTACGGTGGGAGAGCATGTCCTACGTGCAACCTGGATGCTGAGTCTAAGCGACTCACTTTCAGTCAGAAATAGTTTTTCATGGGTCATCGGCACTTTCTGAATCAAGGCCAAAGATTTCGGCAGGACCGGGTCAGATTTGATGGGAAGGTATAGGTCAGAGGTCCGCCTATAACATTGTCGAGTGGAGATATTTTGAGACAGTTAGATAATGTGCATGTCAAGTTTGGCAAGGTGCAAACGGAAGCTGGTAAAAGAGCACGCGAATAACAGGCTGCATTACAAGATGAGTCTTTGAACTCCCACATTGGGAGTATAATTTATTGCGTCACAACCTGGACGTGATGCACATAGAGAAAAATGTGTGTGACAACATTATCTACATGATACTGAACGACAGTGGTAAATCCAAAGACAACCTCAAAGCTCGAAAAGACCTCCAGCTGATGGGAATTAGGCGTGAACTTTGGCCACGGAAAGATGAAAAGTATCCCACTGCAATATTCTCTATGTCGAATTCACAGAAGGACGTCTTTCTTAGGAATTTAAAGAATGTGGTCTTTCCAGATGGTCATTCGAGCAACATATCTCGTTGTGTTGACCTACAGCAGCGAAAACTATCCGGCTTGAAAAGTCATGACAACCACATTCTCATGGAACATCTTCTCCCAATAGCTATAAGGAATGTATTGGAAGCCCCACTGGCAGTCATCCTGGCTGATTTGTCAACTTTCTTTCGACAGCTATGCAGTAAATCTATAGACCCTCAACAACTTCCTCTCCTACAGAAACATGTGATCCTCACTCTTTGTCAGATGGAGATAATTTTTCCACTGTCTTTCTTCACAGTCATGGTACACCTAACTGTGCATCTGGTCGAAGAGATACGCCTAGGGGGCCCGGTGTATTATAGGTGGATGTATCCAATTGAAAGGTACCTACATGACTAATTTTACATTTGATTTATTTTGAAAGCTAACAACCTAACACATATCTCGTTTGTAAAGGTACGTAGGTCGTCTTAAGCAGTACGTGCGTAATAGGGCAGCACCGAAAGGATCAATTACCGAGGGCTACTTATCCGATGAGATTCTCATTTTTTGTTCGAGATATTTGGATAATGTTGAGAGCAGGATCAATCGATCATTGCGTGTTAATGATCGACCGAGCGAAGATGCGACTAATAACGCGACAAGCATGTTCCCACTGATTGACAAAGTGGTAGGTGCTACAGCATGTTTGAATCTTTCACCAACCGAGAGATTTCAAGCACATCGTCACGTATTGGTCAATTGCACAGCTGTGGAGAATTTCTTAGAGTAAGTGTAGTTATTAAACTTAGGCTCATATTGTAACCGAAGGCAATATTTGTTTATAACTTTAACAATAAATCCATATGGTATGCTCAGGGATTTTAGGGCTAGCAAAAAAAGACAGCTACGAAGTATTGGCAAAAGAAACGAAGCCTACATTGACAGGGTTGTCCATAGAGAATTCGCCGAGTGGTTCAAGAATGAGGTGAATCTTCTGTATGGCTCTTCCATTTATTGTTTCGTTGATATCTTGCCTCTTGCTACTCAACTCTGAACATGTATATTTCATTGGTAGATACCACTGGGAAGTACGATGCACCCGAGAGAACTGCAGTGGATCGCATGTGGACCCAATATTCAGGCAAAGCGCTTTAAGGCGTACAATGTCAATGGATTCAGGTTTAGAACCGTATCAAGAGAGGAAGGAATGAGAACCCAGAATAGCGGGGTTTGTGTCATTTCTGACACTAGAAGTTATGCAAGCGCTCGTGACAGTAACATGGCTGTTGGTGGCGTCTCCTATTATGGAAGATTGGTAGATATCATTGAGCTGAATTACAGTGACAATTTTCTGTGGCCTTGTTTAGATGCATCTGGGCAGACACCACGTCTGGTAGAGGCATAAAGCAAGATATTTTGGGACACACCTGTGTCAACTTTAGTAATCCGATTCACACTGGTGATCGTGAAGACGACAAGCCGTACATTCTTGCTTCCGAGGCTCGCCTCGTATACTATGTGGACGTTGAAGTCGATAAGGACTGGAATGTAGTAGTCCATGTGAAGCCGAGAGATTTGTTTGACATGGGTGAATACAATGAACACTGTGAGGTCGAACTTTCCCTCCAACAAAATCGAACTGATTTGTCTAAGCGTGATGTTGATGGTATCTCGTTGACAAGGGATGGCAACTTAGAAGAACCCACTCCTGACGTAATTGATACCAGAGAAGAGGCTGCTGATTTATAGATATATTTGTCTAGCAATATATAACATGCACGCTAGTACTATATGCGTAGTACCTTTCCCCTTATCATACTCTTGCAATTTTATTTATAAGCAAATAGGATAATGATAGAAATTAGACGTCTGGTTCGACTTTGATCTTATTTAATTTTGCACTTTTTAAGTGTCTGTACCTTGAGATTTAATATGCTTGACCTGTATACTTAGAGTTCTCTTGCTCACCCTTTTAAGTGTTGGGACTAAAGGGAAATTGGAAGAGAATGACCTCTTTATGTGTGCCAGCAGCTTCTTTTTCATCCGCTCGATGCAAGAGGCATCTCCATTCTCTTCACTTGAGCACGCAACTTCATTCGCTCAAGATTTATGGTTCAAAAATTTGCCTATTAGAGCACGATTGGATGCATTCTCTGCACACAGGCACATAGGTGATGCTATTAGTAAGGCGCCTACTGAACTAATATCAGTACGTGGTTAATCTGGCTGACCGCTCAAGGGTTCTTTTACCTCGTCGAACGGCAACAACTATTTTAGTGTGTTTAGTATCCTATAACCATAAGACAAAGCCAACTATCGGTTGATTTATATGACTCTGAATGTTGTAGGATCTATGTCAATTCAGAGCAAAGTACCGGAAGAAATTTGGCTTCAAATTCTTAACAACTACAGATGCTAGACATTCCCATAAAATACTAGAGGAGGTCAAGGTATAAAATCAGCTTACACATGAATTATATGATTTGTCCAGATGGTACTACTTATATTATATTTATATGTGATAGTTATATCAAAGTAATCAAGTGTTTTCTTAATTATTGCTCAGTTAGATCATTGCCGTTAGGCATCATATCATGCTTGGTTTATCAATAGCAAGGAAACTAGATGTGAAGTTGTGTATTATTTTCTATATGACTAGTGTTCTCCCAATAGTGCTTTGTGCTTGTGAAATCCTTGCTGAGTTATGATTGTGCTTTGTGAAAATGTTGAATCATATAAACGATATGACAGATGCGGATCAGCATTTCCTGCTGTGTGCTGTGATTGTTATGAATGAACTCTTGTATAAAGCATCTATATTTCAAGCAAAATCTTTTTTTCTTGTCTCCTTCTTTATTGTATTCTTGAGAAAGCATACCCTATTACATATTATCAGGTTAAAAGAGAAAACTTTGGGTTGAATCTTGTTGAATTGATTCAACAAATCCCCTCCCCATGAACATGTACAGATTATCCTATGTAATGTCTTCCTAGTTTCTTGGAATGCCCAATTGTTCTGATGATCACTTTGTTCTGATTTAGGCCCGATGCGAGAACAATCTCTTGGTTGAACTGGAGTTTGCGGCCCAAGAGGAATTCTATCTCATAGAAAGAGGACTCACGAAACTTTGGGAACGTAAGTCTAACAAGCCTTGTAGAATATGGCAGCCAGACCATGTTTTCTATAAAATTTAGTAATCTTATTCAAAGAGTTTTGTTACGATGTAACTTTCAGGATTATCTCAAGAGAAGCTTCAAGAGGAAATAGAAGATTTATGGGAGATAGTTCAAGACTCACAGAAAGAAGAAGTCGTGCCAAGCAACAGTTCCGATGAGGTTGTTTGGACCGGTCACAATGCTACCATGAGAGATTATGACCTCAATAAAACACCAGACGAGAATCAGATGATTTGATCCATCTCTACCCTGCTTTCTTATGATGGTGTTTTTGTTGAATACTGTTACTCATTATTTGTTTGGTTGAATCCCCGTTATGTTTTGGTTGTTATTTTTATTCATTTTTGTGTTTTTGCACAGAATTGAATTTGGATTCATTTCAAACACAATTAAATGCACAATATATATATATAAGAACCTGCTGATTTTTAAATAAAGTCAAGTCATTGTCTTCGATAATCCTTCAAAAGCTTCTAAGGTAGACATTCTACCACTGTCTTAAAGATTTCATCCTATTTCTTTTTATCAAGGATGTGAACATGTAGTTTAGATTATGATACGGACTTTCGTAATCACATTCTTTAAAAATATATTTAAAGAGATTTATACAAAGATATTTAACTAACCTATTCAATTGTTTTTTGGTACCTTTTTTATTACTTTTTCGATGGTTAAATTCTTTTTTGCCTATTTGAGCCAGCTATTCAAAGACAATATGTGAAAATTGTCTTCACAAGAAATACAAGGCGTGGATTTTCCATTCTTGAATTCACTTCCAATATTCAATTAAATAAAACTAATACCAAGTTAAGGGGTCTCATCCCACGATATCTCCAAATGTGTTTAGAAGCTTTAAAAAAAGTATAAAACACAATAAGGCAAATAATATTCCTATGGACCTTAGCTTTTGGTCTTTAATTTGTAATATATTGGTAGACTATATAGCATTGTAGTCTTAGTGTTTTATGTATTGAGATTAGTGAACAAAATTAAAGATTGATCTGTTATTTTTTTACAATTATGAAAACCGTGTATCAGTAGTAGTATTATTTGAGATTTCTTCTAGTCATCTTTTATAATTATGAAAACAGGCTAAATTAGTAGTGGGTTTATACTATCTCAAGGCCCACACCACCGTAAAACCTTGGAGCGGTTAAAGTAAATAAATAAATACCAAAACTTCCTTACACCAGCCCCAGTTGCGTGTACATTCACAATCCTTCATAGCTGAATCCTTATTTTCACTTTCCCCGTGGTCGGTTCCGAGCAGCGTAGTCGGTATTGGTGCGCCCTTGGCTCCCTCATGGTCGTCAGTCAAATCCTCTTTCACACGGTTGTCGTGCTCGTTGAGGTAACAAGTTCCACCTCTTTCATGCACATAGTTATGTTCTTCATTTTGGGTCAGTTATCTATTTGTGACCTGAGCATTTTTGTTGAATGGGTGCACTATGTATCAATGCTATTATGAAGAAACCACATTACTTGAGATCCGCTGGCCACAAGTACCAATTAATGGAGATGCTGACCCTTTCTAATTGCATGCAATCATTCTTTTTTTTATCTTTTATCATCTTAACAGTAACTCGAATTCTATGTGCGTATTAACATTCACATATAATATATAATTCGTTTGGGGGGTTGCATGTTCATACCTTCAATGATTCTGTAAAAATGGTTAAAGAATATGGCCACTGATAATTCCTTCTAATTTATAATTTAATTATCTTAAGTAAAAAAAATATTCTCTTGATTAAAAAAATCTGCGATCGATTCTCTTGCTAGGAATATGAACATTGATAACGGTAATGGTAAATTTAATGGAGTAGATATTGCTCATGTAAATTTGGGAATATAAACTTTAGGCATTTTTTCTTAATTAGTTCTGTTAGGATTATTAATGATGGATGTTAACTTTAATCATGGTTTCTTAATTAATTATGTTATAATTATTAATGATGGATGTTAATTTTAATCATAGTACCTTAATTAAAAATATTTGGAATTTAATACACCTGTGATAAATAGGAATATTAAAAATGGTAATTAATAATGTAATGCAGTAGATGTGGCTCATGCAAATAGAGAATTAGGAAAACTATTAATTTATTTATGCTCTGTATACTAGGTTTCATTTTTCCAACGGAATATCCTATGGCTTTAATAGTGTCCTCTTCCATTAACAGCTTTCTCTTTGAAATTTAATTTGATTCTTCTAATTTACATGTAGTTGGATCATTTGAAAAAAGAGATTCTATTTATATAATTAAGATATGTACATATATAGATTGGTTTTTAATATCTTGTTACATAATTAAAATGTGAGTAATGCTGTTTGTTGGTTAATATTCTATTCTTCCATGATGAATTAATCTTTTTTGGCATGATACATGTGTTTTTACTAGGATTGTAAGATGCCCAGGAAAGCTCGCTTCAAGAAAGGCACAAGAGTGGAGCCACCACATCAACAGCCTCCAGTTGCACCTCATGTGTCTTCACCATCCGATGACGATGATTGGCTCATCCCTCCGCCCCCCAGTAATGGTGGTGTCTCCGCAGCGGCTCTTCTGCAACCCTTTTGTCCACCTAGGAGCGAACCAAGACCTGAGCCACAGGCCGCTAACAGTTCACAAGTGACGGTACCATGCAATGAAGACATTGACCCGGAGGCGAACGAGGTAGATTTGTTTGAGGAACACATTGACAGGATGGTTGCTGCTTCTGATGCTGCAAAGCACAAACGACAAAAGACTATTGAGTTTTGGGATGTTGATCTCTTTGGTAACAAGCATTGAATGATAAAACTTTTTAATTGATCAGCTAATGATATTGTTATGCTCCTTACAAGTGGGGCACATTGAGCACATAAATTACATTTTTTCTTCTTTATTGATAGATTCTGAAGGAATAATCAAGCAAGCTAAAATGAGTGTGAGGGAGGCTATGCAGCGGTCTCTTAAAGGTAGCAAGATCATCCTGAGGTTCAATGAGGAACTGCAGGCAGTCGGATATGGAGCTGGCCTGTTGAGTGGCATTCTAGGAGCGTTGGGTTCTGATTACAGCAAATTTTCTATCTGTGAAAAGAGTTGGGCAAAGGTGCGGGGCAAAGACAGGGTTTATGATGATTGTATAAAGGTAATGACTTTCGGCAAATTTTTTAATCATATAAAACCTTTAACTTGCAATTACTTATAGCTGGACATTGTCGTCGCAGGAGATGTTCCACTTCCAGGATAGCAGTGGTAGAATCAAGAAAACACTTTTGCAACAAATGGAGAAGTCCTGGAAGGACACAAGGGGGAGGCTGTTTGACTCGCATTACAAACCAACAAGGACACTTGGGCAGAATCTTGATCAGCGCTCGGAGAGAATTCCTAGAGAGCATTGGAAGTGGTTCATTGATTATCGTAATGATCTTGCAACAAAGGTACCCCATTCATTTAATACATATACTTTTTTAAAAAATGAATTCCATTGAAATAAAAAAATGTAATCCGTTTGTTTACTTGATATGATTTGGTATATATAAATAATTTTATTCCGATTGAGCTGAATTTGAACCGTGTTGATTAATATACATGATTAATTCACTTTAATATATCAATTTCCAGCATAGGTCACAGACCAATAGGAATGTTTGACTAAGATGATAATATATACATGCATGATGCTGAGATTGGTGTACACCATTCTTCCTTATTAGAACCTTATTTTTTGTAGGTTACCATATAAGATATTTAGTTTAATTTGAGTACCCCTATTATTATAATTTATGCTATATGATTGTTATTGGACTATCTCACAGGCCTGCTAAATGTTTTTTTTCGTTAGTTGTGGTATGAGTTATGGGTTGCATTTGCATATTAGAAATACAATAATATTGTTAACTTCTTATATGTAAATAGGGACTGCATCTATAAAACTATTATTTTTGTTAAAGCAATACTTAAATTTAGATTACGTACAGTTTATTCAAATTCTTCACTACTATACTTAATGCCCCATTATTTTTAGTCTCTTGCAACGTAGGATGTATGTATACTATACATAGCTATATTTACTACTTCATTGAATTCAAGTTTACTGTTGATTTTTAATAGGCGAAGTGCAAGCAAAACGCGCTGAATCGAAAGAAGCAGCTTTACACGCACATTGGCGGATCTAAAAGCTTGGCTAGGGCTAGGGAAGAAGAGGTAATATAAACTTGTAATAAAGTATAAGTGGCATTTAGCGTTGATTTATTCATAGAGTAAAACAATGTTAGAAGTATTGAAAAAATTTAAAGAAGTGAAATTCATGAGATAAATTGTATTGTCACAGTCACAAATACAAGGGAGGACAGTTGGTAGGGGAGAAGTATGGATCCTAAAGCACAAAAGATCTGATGGCAGCTATATACATGAAGAAGCTCGGAGGATTGGTGTAAGTACACTTAGTCATATATGTTGTAACATGTTGGGTTTAGCAATTAAAATGTCTTGAGTATGCTATTAGCCTAGTGTGATTGTGTAATTTTATTTATGCCTGCAGGAAAAAATATCTGAGATTGAGCAACTGGATGAATCTACAAGAATATTGTCAGAAAATGATTCCCTTGCTCAAACTCTGGGTAAAGAGCACCCGGGTAGAGTGCGTGGGATGGGACACGGGCCAACACCAAGTCAACTCTTTCGTCCGAGTTTGCAGCCACCGGTGGATAGAGCTCAAGTAGAAGAGGTCCAAAGGATGCTGTGTGAACTGCAAGCGGAGGTGACGACCGAAAAATTGAAGAGGAAAGCAATGGAGGATGAATTAGCAGCAGAGAAAATGAAGAGGCAGACAATAGAGAGTGTACTAAGTTATCTGGTCCAACAGCAATGTGGGGAGTTGCCTCTAGACATCGCTGCACGGATGAATTCTTTGGACAGACATGGAGAAAAATAGAAATTAGGATTTATGTGATACTTTGATTTTTAGTATATATTTTGTTTATGTTAAATATGGGGCATTAATTATTAGCCAAGTATTTTACCTTTTTGGATGACTATTGAAATACTTTATTGACATTATTAAAATAGACATGTTAATTTGCTTCGCAGTTAAATATTAATGAGTTTTTTTTCCATTGTATAGAATTTTATAAGAAAAAATAGTATCATATTCGTTAAATAAAAAATATGAAAAAATATATAAAAATATAAAAAAAATTTAAGTAACGTTAAGATTCTTTAAATTAAAATTAGTTTAATTTAAAAAGGGACAGGTTTGTAAAATTAATCAAAATAAGAAAAAAAGTACTCGGAATAGCGGCAGTTTTAACCTGCCGCGAATAAAAGACATAAAAACGAAGCAGCAAATAGCGTCGATTCTAAAACCGCCGCAAATAAATTTCATTAAATACGATCAAGGAAATTGCGGCGGTTGTAAACCGCCACTAAGGTGTTCGACGCAAAACCGATGATTTGCAGCGGTTATGCCAACAGTTGCTGGTAACCGCCGCAAAATGTGACTCCCGCGCTTTTATGCGCTGCGGATGGCAAAATGCAAAACCGCCGCAATTTGGTAAATAAACCGCCGCCATTCACCGCTTGTCTTGTAGTGTTTTGTTAGCCGGCTAAAAGGAAAAAGAAAAAGAAAACTGTTGTCTATACCCATTTTAGTAGTTTTCAGACAGATAAATACCACTTGGAAATAAATTAAATTTTACTTGTTTAGTTATTAGTAATTATAGGTTTATAAATTTTTTAATATTTTTTTATATTTTAAAAACTTGTAACTAAATTTTTATAATAGGTAAAAATTTTAATTAAGTCTTTATTAATAGTTATTTTTAAAGAAAAATTATAAGAGTCCTAAAATATTTGCTTATAAAATATCCTATCATTTATTTTATATTAAACATAAAAATGAATACTTTTACAGAATAACTAAAATTTTAATAAAATTATATAAAACTAACTGAATAATTAAACTTTGTTATCTGAAAAGCATGTTGATGGAAATATAAGATTTAGTCAATGCAAGTTGAGAGATAAAATTGGATATAAAAAACGTTTT
Source organism: Arachis duranensis (assembly GCF_000817695.3). Lineage (NCBI taxonomy): Eukaryota > Viridiplantae > Streptophyta > Magnoliopsida > Fabales > Fabaceae > Arachis > Arachis duranensis. The sequence continues at coordinate 103,247,980 of NC_029772.3, read as the reverse complement.
TGTTTAACTCGTCGGCTTCGTCGAGAAAATGAGAGATATTTTTTTCTGTGTTAGAAGAAATTTTATTTATTTTTATTTTGTTTAAATCATATTTTTTTTCTATCTTCTGTTACATGTTTGTTATCATAAATTAATATAGAGAAAGAATCGCTTTTTATGTGTATATAATTTTTTATAAAAAGAGTAAACGAATTACATATAAAGTATTAATTAAACATTAACAATTGATTAAGTCAAATCAACAGTCGTATTTAAAAGATAAATAATAAAATACGAATTTAGTTTAAGTAGTTAGGGAAGGATTATTATGTGTTTATAATACGTAGTGAAAAGAATAAAATAATTTTAAAGATTTATTTTGTATTTAAATTTTATTCCAATAATATAATATATATGTATAGATCAGATCAGATCTAAATAGCTGTGTATGCTAATAAAAATCACTTTCTTTTTCGATAGTACGAATGCGCTATACGTATTCACACCAAGACTAACCTTTGTTGTTAACTCCTTGATCAATGGACATCTGATCTAAATTGAGAAACCTCTTACAACTCTTTGTATGCCATAAAATTCTTCTCTAATAATTAGGTTCACATAGGTTTATGTGTGTAGAGGTAAAGGAATAAAACTCTTGTGTTTTATTCTCTTCTCTTTTCTCTACTGTTGACATACATATATATAGTATGAGATTTATTACTGATTTTAAATTTAAATCTCAATTCAAATTTGAATCATATCTTACCATTTTAAACTTGAATCTTTCAAATTTATGCATCATATCATAACTCAATTTGAAAAAGAATCAGTTAAGATCTCATCTAAATTCAGAATTCAAGTTTAGAATAGAACATAATAATATTCTCAATTATCATATTATTATTATATTCTTGATGCTAGCAAAGAACATAATAATATTTCATTTGAATTACTATACTTATTTATTTGATCAAATCAAAATAATAATTAAATAATTCTACAGCAAAGATTAAAACATTCGTTAGTGTGTGACCCCATAGGTTTAATACTAAGCGGGTAGTAAATTAGTCATATTAAATTTACTAATCAAGGTTGGCGTCTAGTAACACTCATCAACAACCTAATAGTATGAAGTAATCTATTTTTACTAAGAACCTTAGAAGAACAAAGTATAATTTCTCCATCTTTCCAACTCTTGATTAACCCTTAGAGTATGGTTTAATTGTCAAATTCTAACTTATTACCATTATTATAATGAACTGTTAATAACCTAAGAAACTCATTTTTTCATTCATTCAATTTCCTTAACCAAAGTTTTATTCATTTCAGTCATTATAATCATAAAGTTCAAACTCTTTACTGAGAGTTGACGGATTTCTTATTGACTAATAATTATTCTACAAGTATTTAAATCATACCAAATATCCATTCAACTAGCACCCTAGGGTATTAGGTGTCCGAAATCAAAGTATAATAAATACATTGTTAATTACTATGATAGTCGCAGGTCAAAGAAAACTCTATTACCATGTTCATCTTGAGAATATCCTATTGACAAATATGCGGTAATTATAACCATTAAGAATTCTCAAAGTGAGTCAGTTCAATGGTCATATCTCTATATGCACCATCTATATATATAATTTAATAAAAGAGATCTATTAATCTTCATCCAATGAAGACCATTATATATATATATATATATATATAAAAGATTCATCTCTCAATATTATTGTCACTATCACAATGATAAATCTCCAAATTTAATCAAGAATCTTATTATATTAACATTTTAATATAATAACAATAACAAATTATTTAACACATGATTAATTGAATTGTGGTCATACTACTTATTTCCAACAGCTACAACAAGTTTAAATTCTAATAGATACCAGATATGTCCCGATTAATTTTCAATAATTTTAGTTATAGAATTTATTTTATTTTATTTTATTTTTTGATACATGTTAAAGGAAATTCTTGGTCATGATCATGGTCAAGATTTAAGAAACAAAAGTGCAGCTTAAGAAAGTTATGCCTTCTTTGTAAATAAATATCTTAAATTTAAAATGCCATAACATCTTAAATTTAATTTTACCTACCTTAATTCATCCTTAAAATTTGTGTATATGATTATAAAGCTTTCCATTAAAAATCCATTAAAGTTAAAGGTAATTACAATTCAACCTTTTTTATATCACAATACTTTTATGAAAAAATATAGGTAGACAATGAAAATGTTAAACAATGTGAATAATAGATAATTATTCAGATATTAAAATTTAGGTGAGTAATTTGGGGGTATAATGTATTTTACTTGAATTGAGCCAATTTTAAAACCTATTGTTCATATTGTTCAAAAAGGTCATTAGTTACCTAACATAACCCTACTTTTATACTTTGAGAGTCTCGATAGAATTTTTCAGATAATTAGTTCAAAATTTTCAGAAAAAATGGAGAGATCATAGAATTAGTTCACAAATTTCAGAAAAAATGGAGAGAGCAAGAAATAATATTTGGAGTATATTTTTTTTTTAGTGAAAAGAAGAATTGGTGAATAGTAAAGTTTTTTACTGAATTTATAAAGAATATGTACCATGCACAAGATAAAAAAAAATAAAAATAAAAATAGAATTAACAGGTAAAATGTATTTTGCATGGTCTAAAGATAAAACTATGATCCAAATTTACTAGTCTGAATTTATAAAGGGTCCATAGAAGTCTAACAAATCCAACAAAATAAATACCTTATTAAATTTAAGTGTTTCTTAATCTTAATTCACTCAATTTTAATATAAACTCTTTTTAATTTAAGCATCAAAATATTTTACAGAATATTCTACCGTCGTCCAAGTGAAGAAGTCGAATAATCTACTGTTTTGGCAAATAAATTAAAATCTTCATTCAAAAGAATTTGGATCTCACGGCTAAATTCTTATCTACCTTGATTTTAAATATTACCATAAAACATATTTCAAACATAAAGATAAAATTAAACTAAACGTTAAGAATAAACTTTAAAAAGGTTGAAAATATTAAAGTTAAAACATACACTTAACACGAGTAAAAATCATTTACCTATGCAACACAAATTAATAAAATATAATATGTACATTTTTATCGAAATAAATATACTTGTAAGTTATAAAAAAATCTATTTTCTATTATTTTGGTAAATAGTGTTATTCAAATATCATATGCAGTAATAATGATTATTTTAAATTTATATATAGAAATAATATTAATACACATAACACTTTTTTTTAGAATAAAACTCTATGTTCAAGTAAAATACTTAACCAAGTCTAACCAAGTTGTTATAACAACTTTTCAAATCATGCGCTTCTTTCTCCTTTTTCTTCCCTATTTCCTTCTCCCCCTCCTCCTTCTCCTTCTCCTTCCAATTCGCGCACGCACGTTCTTCTTCTTCTTTTTCTTTTTTGTTATCGTCATCACCAATAATACCAACATTTTACGAACATCTTTATTAGTTCTGATTTTCTCTGCTGTCATCATTAAAAAAATTCGGTTCATTTCTTAATTTATTTCGATTCTTTTGTGTGTTAATTGAGGTTCACTTGATGCTGCTGATAAGTATTGACCAAATTTTTTATTCCTTAAGTAATTTCGGTTTATTTCTTAGTTTAATTGAGATTCATTTGAATACAGAAATAAATTTGATGTGTTTTTGTTAATGATTGAGTCTTTTTTTTAGCAAAAAAGAATGAAATTATTTATTATCACTTAATTCAATTGTATTAGCTTTCATTCCATTTTATTCAATTTATCTTGAAAGCCATTCCAACTATTGAGACAAATTATTCATCAACATACTTGGATTACAAATGAACCAAAAATATTATTAAAACAAAATCATTGTATAATACCAAATGAACCGAACACTATATATGAATCTCACCCAACTATACTCTGGATTCCACAAATTTCAAGCAAAATTGAAATAAAAATTGGAAATGAATGTGTAAAAAACTGCTGCCAAATTAAATGACTTGTCAATAATATTAGTTTCCACACAACAAGTTATACACTTATAATAAGTATAACTATAATTAATATCAGCAATCAAAGATTTTGTCTCTCAGTTTGCTTCTTATTCTTCAAGTCATGCATAGTTTTAATTGCAGTATAACATGAGAGAATATGTAAGTAACTTTACTTTGCCATCATCATAATATGAAACCAACTATTGTTCTATAAGTATTGTTCTTTTTTTCATTTTTATTGGATACTCGTGTTATTTCTTATATAAATTCGAATTCAAAAACACGTGTCTAGAATGAATTGAAAATATTATCAAAGCAAAATTACTCTATAATACTAAATGAATCAAACATTGTCCATTATATAAATTCAAATTCAATTCAAAATGTTTGTTTTTGTTAGCAAAATATTGGTGTTATTAGTGATTACGATAACGAAATATGCAAAGAAAGGTAGAAGAACAAGAACTTACGTGCACGAATTTGGAAAAAAAAAAGGAGGAGGAGGAAACGGAGAAATAGAAGGAGAAAATAAGACAAAGAAGTTGCATTATTGAAACGCGCATGTGATACAAGCAAGTGTGATGAAAGTAGTTTTTGTTGAGTTTGAATCAACTTGGTTGGACTTGAATATAAAAATATTTGAATGTGTAGCTGAGCTGTTTTTTTTATTATTTTAATGTAGATAACACTTGTACTTTGATTTAGAGAATCCAGCAGTAGCTGCTTCTGTTATGCGTAGGAGAACTTATCAAAGGGACCTAAATATCATGCGGAGAATTTTTTAACCTAAATTTAGTTGTATCCAAATAAATGAATACATTTCATTTTTATATTATAATGAGACTAAAATATTAAGTATATCATTATCATGCAAAAGCACCAACACATTTTTTAACCGATAAGCTGCTTGTGAGGCACTTGCACTTGCTCCAGTTAGCAACTCACAATTAGCACAATAATAACATTACTTCCCCTAACATCAACATCAACATCAATTAAGGAGAGAAAAAAAAGTTCTTTTAATAAAATTAGAATATGCCTTTTCGAATTCTTGCCCAAGCAATGGCTGCAACTACAGCACCCCCCAAATGTGCAGATCCTGCTACGTAACTGTCTCCCTATAATTTGAAAAATCAACAATAATTTTTAGTTGAATTAATAAACAGGAATGGGGTTTAAATAAAATGAATGGAAATTACAATGTATCTAAAGTATTCTAGCATCCGTAGTAACTCTTGTTTGAAAATTTCAAAAACAGTATTTTTGATTGGTGTAAAAAAAAATAAGGTGAATATTTTTATGGATGATTTCCATGAGTAAAATGTAAAATTACACATGGAGTTCATTCGCAACAACTTTCAACTCTTTATGGTCCAACCAAGTATATCCCAAGTACCTATGTTTTAAAAGTTTGTAATTAGGTCTTTATTCATAAAATGTACAAGGACTTGTTTGCTTTTTGCAAAATGTACAAGAACCAACAAGGTAATTACTTGAAAGGTGTGCTTGCGAGTTCAAATTTTGGAGAGAAATTGATGGAATGGAAGAGTTTGAAGAGGAACAGAGATTTTATCCTTCAAAGTCAAAACTCACAAACACCCTCCAAGTGTAACGAAGTAAGCCAGAGTTCACCATACCTGGAACATGATTAGCATATCTTTTCCGATATAGAGTGCGCCCTTAATTACAAAAATTTACAAACAAAAGAACATGCATGAGAAATATATCTTTTCCATTCACTTATCCACTTTCACAGTTTTGAGAAAGCAAAAATTGTTGTATAGGGCTTACCAATAGGATTGCAGGAACTGGTATAAGGAAGTTCAAGTAAATGGTTGCTTTGGGAAAGAGGAATATATCAAGCAGCACAATTGCATTTACAGCTGCACTTGCCCCCTTAATCATTGCCAAGTTCAAGTTAACTTGAATATCAAGCAGTGTCTTTAAATGGTTACAAGCAAATAATATTTTTTTATGCTAATACAAACATAATTTGATAATCTGAAAAAAGTCAATAGAACCATTTTTAAATGTTTTAATATATACCAACAGAAGTTGGATTTTTCTGGAATTAGGAGAACTTTTATATGATATTATAATCCTCACAAAAGTATGAAAAAATAAATTAACAAAATTTTAAAAAAGGAAAAAAGAGAAGAAAGTTTAGAACCACAAGTAAAATGAAATCATCAAGTTGTCAAACAAAGAAAATCTACTATCACAAAATAGGGCCTATACTCCAAAGAAAATCTACTATCACAAAATAGGGCCTATACTCTCTAGAGATAGTTACTAAATGCTCACCAATGCTATATCCCTTGAATGCTTCATAAATCCCCAGTCCTGTAGAAAACAAAATTTAGAGAAACATTAAGACTTATTAAAAGAAGTTTATAGGACTTCTAAAAGATTAGAAAAGGAAATTTCAACCAAATATTTGCAAGTTCTAGTGGCAAAGAAACCAAGTATTTACTTTCATTAATTATTCCTATGTTGGTGAATTTTATCACAAATATCCTTAGGCACAAATATATCTATACCATTGAATATTTCCATTCCATCTTTCAAATAATAGTTCATAGATCACATTTCTAAATCAAATGCACTTTTTTATCTCAGAAGTTTTAAAAGTTACAGCAATACCAACATGAAAGTAAAATCTAGAAATTCATATTCCAATACACTGTAATTGGAGAGAGCAATTTTTTATAGTATATTATTGCAAGGGTACTAGGGTAGGCTTCAAATCAATAAATTGATTAATTTCTAAAAGGGCATTGTACTCGGTTTTAATCATAATTGGACCTTTGATGTTTGTGACTTATAGGCTTTATGCACCAAGTAAAAAATGGAACCACCAACTGCCCCAGTAAGATATAGCTTCAGCAAATATGCAGGGCCAAAATTTCCTGCAACCTGCCAAAATCGAAAGGTAAAAAAAAGTTATGAGCAACAGAAGAAAATGGAACAAGCAGTTTGTTTAATAAAATAAGGAAGAAAGACAGAAATATACAATGAACTGACGGTATTTGACTGACTCAAACTAATGTTCTGAACAAGCCAAAGAGCTAAACCATATGTTAATAATAAATCTATTTCAATGTATGCCAAAAGACGATAGATAAATGCAAAAGACATTAGTTAGAGAAAGGGCATAAGCATTCCACGTAAAGGTAGGATCTGGGAAAGGCAGCATCCGAAGAATATAATGTAGGCAGCCTAATTTGATAAATGCATCAGTTGCCAAGGCATGAACCCATGACCTAGAAGTCACATGAGACAACTTAACCATTGCTACAAGACTCTCCTTTTCCAAAGATATTACATTAACAAAAAAAAGAAACAAAAACAATAAAAAGCAAGAAACTGAAGAGATCCTACAGACAAGATTTCTAGGAGATGGCCAGTGACAACATAATCTTTCTTCTTTTTGGTAAAATCAACCTTCAAATCTTATGCTCCAAAAGTCTTAACAATCAGCAACATGAATTAAACTATAAACTCAGATTTATCTAAAATGTTAAGGGATCTTCAATCGTTTACTTTATCTTCTCTAGTACAATTTTTCCCCCTTTTTTTCTTTTGCAAAGGCAACACAGCTGACTGCAGTTCTTATATTCCCCTCTCGAACATATTACTACAAAGTAACTATCCACTGATTGACCCTAACTTATTTACCACAAAGAGTACATAACCCAACCTAAAAAAATATATTGTGAAGACAAATATAACAAGGTAACATAAAAGAAAAAGAATAATGAAAGAGGCGAGAGAAATAATGACCAAAAATACAACTCTAGAGCAGGCAATCGCACATTCAATCCAAAGAAGTAGAGTCCAATCATATTGGAAAACAGATGCCCAAATTCTATGTGACTGAATGCATTGGTTATCAAAGTGTGGAAACGTCCACTCTTGAAATTGTCCAGGGAGATCTGTTCACGGAAAATAATTGAATTAGCAGTCAAGATGAAGTAACACAGGTGAGAGTTCAATGCAAAGAAAACATCAGCAAATAATGTCTACAAGTGGTATCATCGGTTCAATCAAAATTTGTAACTCAAGAAACTCACAGTAAAGTTATTTATCATAAACTTTTTATCTCCTATCCTCCATAATAAAAAAACAGCAACATTAGCTATAATCAATCCTAGAACCATATCATTAGGTGTTAGCCTGTTGAACCATGATCTCCTGCAAACACAAGAAAATATACGATTGTAATAAGGCTACCATATTATATATGTAAGCAGACAAATATGTGCGCTATAATTAGTGGAAATCATTCTATTTACAAGAATGAATTGAAGCCAAAAGTAACAATAAAATAGCAAAGTACCAAAAATGCATTTGAGTTTTGAACCATAGCATATCAAAATCAAATGTAAGACATCAAAAACAAAATATTATGTACATCAATGTAGACATGCAGGAATTCGAAGAATACAAGGACAGGCTACAGTGGATAAAATAAAACTCTTGAAAAGTTGAAATGAGTTGAGATCCACAAAATTTAAACTCTAGCAACCTAATAAAAAATGGAAGTAATACTTTGGTTACTGCAATGCTTCCACTCAAGGTAATAGCGTCATGATTGGGACCATAGAGTAGACAGAAGCCCATCCCTGAGAAAGAGGAATCCTCAAACAAGATTGTATAAATTCTATAGTTCTTCCTCTATGGCACCACCAGAGTCACCAAACATAGTTAACACGGAGGCAAATGGCTCCACTTAAACTTCCTCATACTATATCACAGAAGAAATTAAATTACAAGGCTGCTGCAAGCGTCATTGTTGAAGCAAATTTTGAACAAAAATCAATTGTAATTTGTAAGAAACAATTTTGAAATGATCAACTCAAAGTTTCAAAAATACCAATTTTTTTAGTCAAAGTCATAAAAATAACATAGTTTTGCTAGTCATGTCCCCAAAAATAAAAAAAGGAAAGAAAGCCACACACACAAGCAAAACCCCTCATAAACCCTAATTAAACCTCGCCCAGAACTATGATCAGGAAAAAAAATACAGAAAAAAACCTATCGATTATTATGGTTATCCAATTGGTAACCGCAATATAAAAGAGCAGTCAGATGCGAAAATCACTAAATTAGAAAAAATAAAGGGGAAGAGAAATGGAAATTAAGGTTGAGGGTATAAATAAGTTGAGCATTTTGAAGGAGGAATGGATAGAAAAAGTACCAGCCACGGTAAAGATCAGGAGATTGGTTGAAGCCGAAGCTGCGGCGGTGAAATTGAGGTGTGGGGAGCTTGGACCTGAAATTGAGGAGCTGGTTTCTGTTGGAGAATCTGCGGAAATTGGAGGCAAGAAGCGGGTTGGAGAGAAACCCTCGAATTTGGGTAAGAAAGGAGCGGCATGAGTGAGAATGGTGAAGTGGGAGAGTAGCGAAGAAAGAGGTGGTGGGAATGCGGTTGCGTAGTTGAAGTACGAGTTGTTGTTGTGGTTGTGAAGAAAGAGGAGGTTTTGAGAGAGAGTGCAATATGTTGCGGTGGAGAGTGCCGGAGAGGTTGTGGTGGTGGCGGTGGCTGTGATTTGCGACCAATTTGCAAAGAAAGCTCTGCATTTTGTTATGGTTTGATCACAGACAGGAAACTACGTGCTCTGCAAAAGTCTCCTTGTGCATTCTCGAGTCTCGACTGTATGTCTGTATCTATATTCTATACTTTTTCTTTTTCTCTTTTCTTTAATCATTATTAGTGTATTATATATGCGTACATTTTGAATTATCAAAATAGAAAAAATTAAAGTTGATGGTTGAGATTTGAGAATTAGATAAAAATTTAATTAAATATATTAAACAGTGACATTATTGTATAAATTTTTTATTAAATTTAATTAAATTAGCACACATTTTAAAAGAGGTAAAATATATTTTTTGTTTTTGAAATTTGACAAAAGTAATAAAAATATCCCTAAATTTTATTTTGTTTTAATTTTATTCCAAAAGTTTTCAATTTACATCAAATATACCTCTGATAGCTAATGTTTCAAAAAATTTAAAACCGATTCAACAACAATTTCATAGGAACAACCCTCAACACAAGCAAATCAAGTATAATTTTCATACATTATTATTAGACTGGTATTAGATTTTTTGAAAATTTAGCCGTCAATGGTATATTTGATGCAAATCGAAAACTTTTGGGACAAAATTGAAACAAAATAAAACTTAGGATATTTTTAAAACTTTTGCCAAACTTCAGTAACAACTAACAAAAAGTATACCTTACCCTTTTAAAAACAATTCTAACGTAAAAGAAACCATCCCAATTGCAACCTAACTCTAACATAAGTAGTTAGGCTGCATTCTCTCTTCCTCTCCTCTTTCATCTCACTCACGGTGCCCATAATCTTAGGCAGCTGCACCACCATCTCAATCGGTGCCAACGAACATCCACCCGCAACAAGACGTCGGAGAGAAAAACCAAAACCATCACTGAAGAGAGCCACGCGCGCCGTGAATCTCTGCACATGCAGCCTCGACCCGAGCATTCATCCGCTACAAGACGTTGGCGACGACAACTCTAGTCACCACGTAAGGAAGACGATGAAGCCATCAATTGCGACTTCTCTCCGTTGAAGACAATGTTACCCACCCCGCGAACCATTCCCAGTGGTCCGTCGCTGCACCGCACACCAACACGCCAGCACAGCTGCAATCAGCACCGCTTTCAAGACGCGTCGTTCAGGCTCTTCCTCCTCTACTGTCGTGTCTTCTAACGATCGTGTCTTTTTTTGGATGTGTTTATCTATGAATGTGTCTTCAACAGAAGTGTCTTTTATGATCGTACTCTTTATGAATGTGTCTTTTTTGTATTGGATGTATCTGCTAATGAAAGTGTCTTCGATGGCACGACGATGGCGCAAGTACGATGGTGACAACACCTAAAGAGGAATCAGTGCGATCATGCGTCTAAGGTTAGGTACTCCTTGACGTGAATGACTTGAATGTGAAGTTGTATTTGGCAATCCTTACTTTTTAATTTGTAATTGATGTTGATCATCAACATATTAAATACATTATTTTTAATAAAAAATAAATTTTAATTATAATTGTTAAAATTTGGATGATTATAAGTTGTTCCCAATATTTTTTTTTAAAAGAATGCATTATTTCATTCTTTCTTTTTTTTCGTACTTTTTTAGCATAGAATTTTTTATTGAATAACACAAAAATTTAGAGAATCTTTTTGAAATTTTCAAAAAATAAATTAATTTTAAATTAAAATCTGGATTAAAGTTGATCGATAAAATAAAATTAGTATCACTTTAGAAATACAGTATTATTTTAATAGAAAATTAATAAAATTTTTGTTACTAATATAATTATGTTGATGAAATAATTAAAAATAATATAAAATTCTAACGCACTAAAACTAAGCATGGAAGGGACAAATTTTACTTTTACTTTCAAATTACTATTTATGATATATAATCCCACAACTGTTTATGTGTCATCTTGGAGGACCCAAAATCAAATTGAAATTAGATTTAGCATTGGAGATTCTCTTATTGACATAGCACAAAAAATTTTACACATGACACATAAATTTTTGTACAAAGCACAAACTTATCGATATAGGATAGAAATTTTTGCATTTACCCATAGCATGTAAATTTTTTATATAAATATAATTTATTGGTTGGATTAATCAATCTTTTGAACATGTAGTCTTTTAAAAATTTATGTGTTGTGTATAAAAATTTTGTATTGCCATCAAATTTTTTATCCTGTGCTCTAACTTTTTGGACATATATAGAAGAAGAAGATGATGAAGACGACGACGACGATGATGATAATGACAGACGATGAGAAGGAAAAAAAGGGGACAAAGAAACTAAACAGAAGAAGAAGATGACGACGGCAACAAACGATAATGAAGAAGGAGGACAAGAAAGAAGAAAAAGTGCGATGTAACTTAGTTAAATCCTTATTTTAAAAAAGTTTGGACGCTTAGCTTTATTGTATGTTAAATTATCTAAAGAGTTTATTTTGATGTACTCGACTGGTAAAATATAAAAAGAAGTTATTTTTTCATATGTGATGATATATGATTGGATGCACTTGTAAAACAACTTTACATTGAAAGTGCATCAAAATTAAAGCTATTATCTAAAAATTTTCAATTATTAACTTCACATAAAACCGTGAGTCTTTACAAAAAAAAAATTACAAGATAAAAAATGGATTTAACTAATTTGTGCCTAAGGGCACATTTTAAAAATATAATATTAAGGCCCAGTCCAACAAGAATCGAAGGTTCACCAGGCGGATCCACGACCTGGCGGATCAACAACTCGTCCACACGTCAAAGTGTCCATCGCATGACACAATCTTTTCAGCAGAGATCTGGATAGTTGGGGAAATCTTCAGGGAGCTAGGCCCAAACAGGAGGGCCCACCCGACGAATGAAAATAAAGGAGAGGGACCTACCCCTCTCTAGAGATACGTCACCATAATCCTAATCTAGCCGCCTTATCGTACGGCCATTAACTTTGGCATTGGAGTGTTCTTGCAGGTGGCCCCACCCACTAACCAACTGGCGAATCGCAGACACAGCTCCTTCCAACGAAAGTTCACGTTCAGGTCCCCATCTTCCCTCCAAACACCTTGACACCAGCTGACCCTCCGAACTCACGAACAATAGCGCCGTCTGTGGGGACTTGACGTGAGCTAAGGATGGAGGTCTTCCTCTGTCTAGAGGATGAGCTAGGGGGTGTGAACAACGAGCGACATGGAGTTGTCTCATGAGTAGGCTGAGTACGAGGACCTCCCGGAGATGCCGACCAACCCACTCCGATCATGACCACTCCCACGATCAGTCCCCGAAAAGGCGTCCATTTGGGGGTATAGGCAGCGACAACTCCCGGATCATGCAAGAACTCAGGCACAGGGTTCAAAACCTCGAAAGAGAGTTGGCGATGAGAGACCGCTACAACCTTAAGACTAGCTGAAACACCCGCTCACAAGTCACGCGCAGAGGCCCAGCCGAGCTAGTCCCGCACCCGGTCCCGGAAGGAGCGGAAAGGAAGCGTCGAGATCCCGTTGTGTCGGCGCCACCCTCTTTCACTCCTCCATCTTTAAAGTCCAATTACCTAAGAACTTTGATAAGTCAACAGACATGAGTTATGATGGTACCAAATACTCACAAGAGCACATCACGACCTTCGAGGCATGAATGAACCTGGAGGGTGTGGGAGATGCGATCAAGTGCCGGGCATTTTCCATAACCCTTGCAGGGCCGGTGATCCATTGGTTCAATTCCTTCCCACAAGGTTCTATAACCATCTTCTTGGATATTTCTTTGAAGTTTCTAACCCAATTCACCACTCACATCGCCAAGGTAAAGCACTCGATCAACCTCTTGGGGATAACACAATGGGTTAGCCAGCCCATGAGACAGTACCTGGACTATTTCAACGATAAGTGCTTAGAGATTGATGGCTTCATAGACTCCGCGGCTAGCTTGTGCCTCACTAACGGCTTAGTGAATGAGGATTTTCAAAAACATTTAACCACCAAGCCTGTTTGGACAATGCAAGAGATATAATGCATGGCAAGAGAGTGCATAAACAACGAGGAGGTTAGCCAGGTGGTAGCCACCAATAAACAACAGCTAGCCACCCAACACCTCCCCCCTTCCCGGTCTGGCTGACAACCCGAAGAAGTTGAGGGATGCTCCAAGAGAGATGGCGTAAGGGAGGCCATTTAAACTTTTTCCCCAGATAGAAAAATTCACGAATTATACCCCCTCTGACCGCCTTGATCGTGGAATTCTTCCAATAGATTGGGAATAGAGGCATTCTGCCCAAATCAAGGCAATTGAAAAATTGAACCGAAGGAAACAAAAACCTATATTGTGACTACCACAAGGGTTCAAACACAAGACACAAGATTGCTTCGATCTGAAGGATGTATTGGAAGAAGCTATCCGAGAAAGAAATCTCAGTGAGTTTTTGCGGGTCATCCGAGAACCATGGTTGACGTGTCAAGTCGAAGCAAGACCCTCCGGAGAACCCGGATACAACTCCAACAGTAGTAGTGAACGTGGTGGTCGGCAAGAATGCCCCACCAAAGTCGAAGTCCGCAACAAAGAAAGATGCCGAGATGCTTGCTGTGGCAACGGGGGAGAGACTTTCCCTTAGAGAGCTCCTTGAAATATCATTTGGCCCCAGAAACCGGTGGTGCGACGATCTCCCGAAGGACCCACCAATGGTGGTTATGGCGAGAATCGGGATGGCTTTGATCAAGCAAATCTTAGTTGACACAGAACAGATTTAAACATCATATTCTGAAACGTGTTTGACGCCCTGGGTTAAAGGAAAGTGATCTCAAGGACTACCACCACAGAGTCGTGGGGCTAGGTGATAACTACATCAAGCCGGACGAATCCATCGTCTTGCCGATCTGTATTGGTTCCGGGGCAAGTAGGAAGTCTGCAATGACTGAGTTCGTAGTCATGAAGGTTTCCACGGCGTATAACATCATCCTTAAAAGGAGAACCATCAACGACATACTAGCAAGCACGAAATTCTTAACAATGAAGTTTGTGACGGACAATGGGTCAGTGAGAACGATCCTAGGAGATCTGGAGATGGTCGTTGTTTGTGATAATGTCAGCATGTCCCCACGAAAGAGGTCCAAGAAAGCAGTTAGCATGTTCTTGGCAGACCTGGACACAAGGATCGACGAACACCCGAGGCCTGAATCCCAAGGTGACCTGGAAAAATTCCAGGTAGGGAAGAGAGAAGACAAGTTCACATTTGTAAATCGCAACCTACCCGACAAGCTGAAATGACCTCTGATCGAAGCCATCCAAGCTAACGGAGACCTGTTCGCCTGGACTCTAGCCGATATGCCGGGAATAGACTTGGAGTTCATGTCCCACCGATTGGTTGTAAAACCAGAAGCAAAGCCCGTCACGTAGAGGAAGAGAAAGATGTCCTCGAAAAGAGCAAACTAGGTGGCCAAGCAAACAGCTAGTTTGTTGGAAGCCAATTTCATCAAGGAGTTAAACTACTCTACATAACTTTTAAATGTGGTTCTCGTGAAGAAGGCGAACAGAAAATGAAAAATGTGTGTGGATTACTGAGATAAATATATAGTAAACTACAAATGTAAATATACAAATATATACTAACTGATTTGATAATTGATTTTTGATGCGCACGTACATTAGGTTACGTTATCGGAATTATGTGCTTATTTGGGTGAGCTTCTAAGAAAAAATATTTTTTTTTCGAGTTATTTTTTTTAAAAGATCTTTTAGAAAAATAAAAATAATTTTATATTTGGATATCTCATGTAAAAAAAATTTTTATCTATCAATTATTTATGTGTAGATACAATAATTTTTTATTTTTTTAGTATTTTTATTTTTATTCATAAAAATTTATCAAACACATTAAAAAATAAAAAAATCATCTTTTTATTGAAAAAAAATATTTTTTTATTAACTAATAATGTTCCCAAACAAGCATTATTTTTTGTATATGGAGCAATTGGATTGCCAATCCCAAAAAAGCTCGAATGAAACTCCAGTTGACAGATTAGTCCTCCGAACTAGAGGATACATTGGAAAACCAAAAATCACATCAATGATTTGAATCTTTTTATTTTGTTACAAAACAGGGCTTTTGCCCGGAAGAGATCAGGAGAAAAAAGAAAGAAGGCCGGGGCCGCAGTATGTTCAGCCATGGCGAGGCAAAGAATCCCCTCAGACTTCGCGGAGCAGCTAGTTGCACCATGGTTCATGGTGAAAAACTGAACGGATCGGCAAAGAAAGGTTGACGAGCTTTCCATGCTACACTGATGAGAGACATTGCAGATACGAAGATAGCTATCAAATTTTCACTTCGATTCAACATTTTCAGTTGCTGTTTAATATTTACTCTATCCAACATCTAAATTACAGATACAAAATACAAAATCCAGGAAGCGAGATTTCATTTTAGACAGTGGGAACAGTAAACGACCAGTATCCACAATTTCTCTGCTGAAACCTAGTGTTGTAAGTTGTAACTTGCAACTGTGAAGGTCATGCGTGTCACCAAGGAACTATACTGTATCAAAAGTATTTAATAACCAACAATGGCCATTCATAAATCATAATCTTTGCTTCAACAAACTAAACTACATTTTCGGTTTTTGCTGTCTGCAGTTGTCTCCTGACTAATGCAGTATAGACACCATTCTTGCTGAGAAGCTCATCGTGCGTGCCACTCTCAACTACTTGGCCATCCGAGATAACCGCTACAGTATCGGCAGTTTTGACAGTTGATAATCTATGAGCAATGACTAGAACAGTTCTTCCCTTCATTAGAGAATCCATGGCATCCTACAACATATGGACCACAAAATTAGCGAATGGCAAATACAAGCCAAATTTTATATGCTACATGATGTCAACTCACTACTCACCTGCACTAGGTACTCGCTTTCGGCATCCAGGGCACTGGTGGCTTCATCCAGGAGGAGAATTTTTGGATCCATGAGCAGGGCTCTAGCAATCGCAATTCTCTGTTTCTGCCCTCCCGAAAGCCGTACCCCACGCTCTCCAACAAAGGTCTTGTATTTCTCTGGGAACTTTGATATAAATTCATGTGCATTGGCCATTTTCTGCATTCAAATCCATACAAATGGTGAATTAACTAGAGTTGGGAGAAAATGAGAGATGAGTTTCATTGGTGAAAGAAAGTAAATATTACAGCCGCATTTTCTATGTCAACTTCGTCGACTTTGCCGTCAAAACCATAGGCTATGTTCTCCTCTATGGAACAGTTGAACAATGTAGGCTCCTGACTCACTATACTGATCTGCAAAATTACAAGCAGACATCGTTAAACTCAGAAATTAGACTTCAGAGTGTTCAACCTTTCTTTTGCTAACACGGGCATATTAACACTTAGAATAAGTCTGCAATGTAATAGGTGAGTTCATGAGGCACAATATATAAATTAATAAATAGCACTTCATCTTGATTTCCTCAGGAATATTTCAAGATCTCCTCAGAATCTAATATGTTCAAAATACTATAAAGCCTTAAACTATAATACACTAACTTAAAATGAGTTAAACAGTTGTTATTGAAACATTATAATATTCGTGTAACTAATTTTAAGCAGCAAAAACCATAAGTTTATGATTGAGATACCTTTCTGTGCAAATGCTTGTGAGATATTTCTACCAGAGGAACCCCATTCAGCAAAATCTTTCCTTTGCTTGGGTCATAAAATCTTTCAATCAAGTTAGCTATTGTTGTCTGCACAAAAAAGACATAAGTTCATGTTGAATAAGAAGTTTGTCGAATAATAAACAGCAGAAAATCAAACAAAGGAACAAAGAAAAATCATGGAGAAAATGTGGACGATACCTTCCCGCCACCACTTGGACCAACAAGAGCAACTTTTGAGCCAGGCAGCAGTTTAATTGTAATGCCCTATTGATGAAAATGTACTTTTTAGTAATTGTAGCCTCGAATTTGTATTATATACGTAACAGCAGAACAGTAACTTAGAAGGAAACTGATACCTTGAGCACCATGTGATTAGGGCGCGATGGATAGGAAAACCATACATCATCGAGTTCCACTTCCCCATCTTGATCACTACAATATAATGTTCATTTGTTGTCATAAATAAGTTTGGTATAGTTAATTAATGAAAATTATTCTGCAATTCACACTTCTAATGACAGAGGTGAAATTGACTTTTGTACTCTCGCCCTATGTAAGGTTTTCATCAATAAATTTCCACTTCACTGTAACACTGGCTGTCTTTGGTTTTGGGGTACAAAGTGAGTGGTAAATTTTCAAGGATGAACTTCAACCAACATTGGAAATGTAGGCTTTGAATACATAATTGGAACACTGTAAATTCTGTGGTACAGGAATCTACACCTTGAACCCTAGGATGAGACACAATAGATTAGGGGTATTTCAGGATCTTAATATGCCAAAATAGGCAAAAGAGAAGGGGAACTATCTGAAAATAACATTTATAGATATATTTTACAAAATCTATGTTTACTGACCCAAGAGGACATTTATTTCCTGGCTTAGGCATTGACGACTCACGATCCAAAAGTTGAAATACCCTTCGGCTAGCACCTGCAGCTTTCATAACTACTGTATACAATCCCGACAAGCCAGATATAGAAGATCCCACTGCAAGGAAAAATAACCGAGTCAGCATATATACTACGCCACAGTTCAAACACAACAGATCAAACTGGAATCTGATCAACTATAACAATCCTGCATCATACATACTTTCAACTGTTAAGGTTCTATAGAAATCATTTAATGTAAAATTGCAGAATAGAATGAGGAACTTACCTGAGAGACTATAAAGAATGAAAGACGTGAGATCACCCGAGGTCATGTGACCCTTGATTGTCAAGCTAGCTCCATATATAACTACTACGATAACAGAAAGTGTGGACGCTGCATTAAGGCCTCCAGAAAAGAGTCCAACGACTTTCTGTAACATCAAGTGGATAAGGTTAAAATGCATAGGCAAACAAATTAGTTTACAAAGTAGCATATAGATCAAACCAGAAAGGACTAACTCACAGCTTGCTTAAGGCCCAGGCTGAGTGTCTCACTAACTTTCTCAGAGTAGCGTGAAATTTCATAATCTTCTTGGGCAAAAGATCTTACTGTTCTTATGGCACCAAATGATTCCTAAGCAACATGCAAAATTAAGATTAGATTGGAAATGAATATCATCTCCTAATGTTGGTTTGGTGGAAAAGGAATACCTCAGCAATTGAAGATGCTACTGCAGCTGCAGCTTGAGTTTTGTGAGATAGTTCACGCAGGAAACGCCCAAATTTACGGACAGCAACAGAAATTACAGGCACAACAGCCAAAGCCAACACTAGAAGATATTGAGGGAAGAGAGAGAAGTTAGGATTTGAACAATGGAATAAATGTGTGTCTATAGTTTATGAAATAAACCTTCACTCTTCAACTACTCACATGTTAACTTCCAAGATGTTGCAAACATGAAGCTGAGACCCATAAGTGCTGTTGCTAGGTTCCTCATGGCCTCAGAAAGATTGGTAGTTGCGGCATTCTTTATGATCTGTGTATCTTCCGACAACCTACTTAAGAGTTCTCCCGTTCGAGTAACATCGAAGAAAGCAATCTCCTGAAAAATCGTGATTCCATAATAAACAAAAGCTTTCATTGAGCAGCAAGGGCAGTTACAATCTGCAAGTTTGAAAATTCCTACTCTCCAATTCATTGGACCAAAAATAACACAACGCAAGAGTCATTGCAACAATATTATTTTACCTGGTTTACAAGGTGACTGAACAAATCCTTTCTTAGCCGTGCGACAACTCTTTCACTAGCAGAAGAAAATAGCCAAGCCCGAAGTGCTGTGCAAATTGAACTGAAAATCCAGGAAAACTCGGTGAACCACGTGGGGATACAGAAAATCCACACAACGGATCACAAAACATAACTACATTCAGATTATAAAAAAAATGACCAGTGCAAGAGTAATCAGGCAAGGTTCATACCCAAGAAACACAATTAGAAAGATCTCTATAATGGTGTTCTTGACAGCATTTAAAGCCGCATCTCTCTGCTCTTGAGTTCTTAGATCTCCTGACACAATGTCAATTATCTTGCCACCATATTTTTGCTACAGCAGGAAATTCCATGTTCATTAGGAAACATGCTGGAAAAACTGTGTGCGCGCACGCAGGAAATAGAGGGAGTAAATGATCATACAACTAAGATACTTGATGTGGCCGCAATCAACAAAGCCCCTGTACCAATCACCAAATTTCCAGCCTCTGGTTTTGCCTGAAATTAATTAATTATAGAATTAAATGATCACAAAAATATGGCAGCAATTCATCCAAATAAACACCAGCACCAACCACTTACAAGTGAAAACACTCTGAAGAATCCCACATTCGCTGCCTGACAATTTAATTCATATAGTTAGCAATTGTACACATAAAATCATGATCAAAGAGATTCTAAGGGTGTATAGACAACCGGCACTCCGTCACCGTGCTCAAGGTCTGAGACTTGGTCCTCTGAAGCTCCATCCCTCTTTCCCCTTCCCTATACAAAATCAATAGAATACAATGCTAAAATGCAGTTCCAGAAATAGGTCTAGAATCCTTATTCTTTTATGCAGTTCTTTGGTGTAAATAAAGCATAACCATTATGAACAATTAGGAAGTTAATTTAACAGTTCCATTAAAACGATTGTCAAGAAAACACGCATGTCTCAATAGGTTTAGGAGGAAGCCATAGCAAAAGTCAACAAGCCAACATTTTGAAGCGAAAATTTTTCAAACTATGAAGACTGTGATTTGATGGATTTCAAAAATCAATTTTCATTTCTCAATTCTATGTAACTCTAGCATCAGATTTTCGAAATAGAAACAGCTCATTAAACGCACTCTTTCACTCAAAATAATAACACTAACATTACGTAACAAATAAATCTGAACTAAATAAAAACATAGTAATATTCTTATCCAGAGTGAAAGGAACAATCATATTTTTAGAGCTGCAAAATTGTTGGAGCTGAAAAGTAAAAAGGTAAGCATACACAAGAATGGCAGAGTGACTGAGACTGTGAAAAAAAAAATATTAAAAATAAGAGAAAATATTGTGACTTACGCCGCGCTCAGCTTCCAAGAGAGGAGCTCTTTCACCTCTTAAACCGTTCATCTCTCTCTCTCTCTCTCTCTCTCTCTCCAATTTCTAATTTCTAGTTGTAATAGGAAGAATGCTACACTTACACGTTACTAGTAATCTCTTATGCTCCTATCGCCACTCCAACTTATAGATTCTCCCCTAGAAACTAATTAATATCCCCAATATTGTTAACACTGTTAATTAATAAAAACAATTGACGTACTATTTATATTGAGTTGGTCATTTAAAAATATATAAAAAAATTAAATTAATTAATGTATTGCTAAAGATGTAGGACTACTTAATAATGAAGTTATTATTGTTGGTCAAAGATTTCAGTTCAGAAAATTGCCCAGGAAATGAATGTGGTCCAATATCACCCAACTAGAAGGGGTGGCCGAAATTAAACAATCACTGTGAAGTACTAACTGCTCATTTTCCATCTATCAATTCAATAGGGCCATTTTTTGTCATGGGTTTTATTTTCAGATACGTTTATGTACAAAAATACATGCTCATATATAATTTTAGTCATTAATTTTAATTATATATATTTTATTATTAAAATTGATGACTAAATTATCTAAAAATTTAATTAGAATTTCAATATATATAATTAAAACAATTCAAATTTATTTTATTTAATAATTATTAATTATTGCTATAATTAATATAGAAAAATTCTACATTCAAATCATTAATCTAACTAAATTCAACTAAGTTGTTATAATGTATTTTTTGTTCACGCAGTTCTTCTTCTCGTACGTTGTTACTGCTATTGCTTCTTCTTATTCTTCCCCTTTTTCTTTATTTTTCTCTTTTGTCGTCTTCGTCGTCACCGTCACCTCCTCCTCTTCCTCCTCTTTCCTTTCTCATTTGAATTTATTTTCCTCCTTCTTTTTCCTCCTCTTCCATCGTCGTTATCGTCATCGTCATTACTGCTGCTATTGTCTCTTCTTATTCTCCTCATTTTTCTTTATATTTCTCTTTTATTATCATCATCGTTCTAGTCACTACTACCACCTCCTCTTTTTCCTCCTCATTTCTTTCTCATTTGAATTTATTTTCCTCTTTCCTTTTTCTTTTTCTCCACCTCCATCACCATTATCATTATCATGGTCAATGTCGTTTTCCTTTTATACGTAAATTACAATGTTTCTTTTCCTCCTTCATTTCCTTTTAAATTTTTGCACATGTAAGCTTTCTATCTAATAAATGTGCATTCAAGTCTAATTGAGAAATAATACTCTTAAAAGAAGTAAAAGCAATTAAAAAAAAGTAAGAAACAAAAAATGCAACATTAAAGAAGAAATTTCTGTGTTTATGTAACAACATTTTGGTGTTAAAATTAAAAAAGTTCAATATTTTTTGTTTTTGGCAAGAATTCAACCCCAATAAGTGAAAATCTACATTTATTCAACTAAATAAGATTCTAATATAATACAAACATATTCATTCAAGTAATTTTGGTGTTATTTTGTGATCTTTTAGTATGAATTTGTTTTTTATATTCATTCAATAAAATAACATTGTAATATATGTTCATTTAAGTCTAATATGAGAAGCAATACTCCTAAAAAAATAAAAACAACAATTCAAAACAACAACTCCTCCTCTTATTCGTCGTTATCTTGATCTTTATAATTACTTAGCAAAATTAGAACATCAAATTAGAATATTCCTTCTCATTATCTTTAGTTAGTAAGTAGAGAAAGAAAAGAAGCTCTCATTGAAGCATCAAAAGACATTAAGAAAATATTTATGTGTTTGCAGTAAAATTTTAGTGTCAAAATTCAGAAATTTTGGTAATTTTTATTTTTGACAAGAATTCAATCCAATAAATGTGAAATTACATTAATTCAACTAAATAAGATTGCAATATAGTATAAACATATTCATTCAAGTCATTTTAGTGTTATCCTGTGATCTTTTAGTATGCAATTTACTTTTTACATTCATTCAATTAAATAAGATTGTAATACATATTTGTTCAAGTCTAATATGAGAATCAATACTTCTAAAAAAATTAAGAATAACAATTCAAAACTCCTCCTCCTCTTCATCAACACCGTTATCATTATTATCATCATCAAAAGAAGCAAAAAAAAATACAGTATTAAAAAAGCTAATTTTTTTGGTTAAATTTAAGTATCAAAATTAAGAAATTTTAGTGTTATTATTAAAATATTTTAGTGTTATTTTTCTAATAAATTTTGCATTATTCAAAATTTCTCATCCTTCTCTTCTTCTTTTTTGTTATCATTATCTTCTTTTTTCTTGTCTCACATTCTCATAATTCTTTTGTTTTATTCTATTAATAAGAATAAAAAAAATCAAATAAAAAAAGAAGGTATACATAATCCTGCAAAAAATCACTAGAAAAATGAAGAGAAAAAGAAAAGAAAAATGCAGCAACTGCATGTAGAAAAGAAGAAGAAATACGAAGAAAAAGAAAGTACGTCAAGAAGAAGAGGAAGTGCGCGATGTCGCTGGAAGTTGGAGCATGTCTAGAGGCTCTTAATATGAAATTGGTTTTTGTTAGGTTTAAACCAACTTAGTTGAATTTAGTTGCCAAAAAAACTTAGATATATAACAAAATCGTAATAATAAATACTAAATAAATAAAACAAATTTAAACTTTTTTATTTTTCTAACATTATTATTATAATTTATTATATCATCCATTAGGTTTTCTAAAATAATTTAATTATAAAAATATTATTATTTAATAATGGCTGCTTTCATTAATTAATATAAACCAAAGACTTACACCCTCTTTTTCCCACCTAGTGAGTGGAAAATGTGTGGGAAAAACAAAAAAGGCAGCAATTAGTATCTGGAAACGATGATGACTTTGACTTGTGTTTACAATAAATCCACGTGGAATTTTCTAGCAAACACATAGAAGGTGCGGTATTGGTAATTTGCCAATAAGGCTTAGCACTTATCAATTATCAGGGTCATGTGTAATAGAGAAAAATATATTTTGTACTTTCAATATTTGTATTTAATTTTAATTTTATCTCTAAATTTTATATTAACCTTTAATTGTTAGAAGATTTAATTGAAAGATGTAAAATAAAATATTTTGAAAATTTTGGTATAAAATTAAAATAAAATAAAATTTAAAGATAAACTTAAAATAAAATATAAATATTAAGAGTATAAAATATTTTTTTAGGTTATTTGCCAACTGTATGTTTAGTGTATGGAATATGTTTACATTTTTTTAAAGGGTCAAAAAATTTATACTCACATCAGATAATATAATATAATTAATTTTCATGAAATATTTAACTCAAACATTTAAACGGTATGTTGCATACAAATAATTTATTTTTAATTAACAAAAACTAAATTCTAAACTTTTTTCATGAAAACTTTAATAATATATTATAAAATCACTTAAGAAAAAAAATCAAACTAATATATATATCCTAACATATTATTGTATTATTGATACTATATAAACATCTGGTTATGGAAAATTTGTGAATTTGAATATTGAAACAGAAAAATAAAAGGGAAATTTTTAAGGAATAAAAACGAAAAGAGAAAATTTTCCTTTTCATTATTTGCCATATAATACCGAAATGTCAGAGATATATACTAAATATTTATAGTAAGTCAGCTGTAACCTTAACCTTATAGGGGGGAGGTGGTGCTGGGTGCGTAGTGCATAAATCTGATGGTTTGAAATATCTGTGAATATAAAATGTTGAGCCTTAATTAGAATAAAAATGTTGTTTTGTGGGTATATGATAAAATAAGAAACGTCAGCAGGGACGTTATGGTCGATGTAAGTGGTCTAGGAGGTGTATGGAATATTCCTTCTTGTATTATTATTATTACTAGCGGCTCACCAGGCACTATCGAGGCTGTTGAGCCGCTTTTCTATTGAGTTTTAAAAATTAATTTTATATTTTTATTTTAAAATTATAAATTTAATAATAATTAAAAATAAATTATAAAAAAATAAAATATCTTAAATTATTTAACATGTAAAATATTAAAAAAATAAATTTAAATTAAAAAATAAAATTAAAAAATATTAATTTGTTATTATGTGTAATAAAATTAA
>NC_029772.3:103198318-103222045 GCF_000817695.3 Arachis duranensis | reverse complement strand
AGTAATAATATAGAAGAGTGCACCTCATGGCAAGAGGAGAAGCACTAAAAATTGAATAATGAGATCAAACTTGGTATAAAGTACTCACATAAAGAATATACCCAAAATAAAACGATAAGATCTATAAAAAATTATTTATCATCCCTAATTATTTTTTTCCTCCTTTCATACATGGCGTCGAAAATCAATATTTAGCATAGTCATTATCTAGTTCAGAAAATTACAAAAATTCATCCAAATAATTGTTACATACAAAGAAACACATTCAGACTTGGAAAGAGAAGTAAGAAAAATTGAAAACGGATAAAATTAATTAAATGGATAAATTATTGGAATAAAGAATTGAAGAAGAGGTTACGGTTCCTACAACTATTAGTGAAACAGAATGAAAATAAGATAGAATAACATGTGTTGCTGTTAACGGTGAAAGTTCTTTTATTTAAAATAAAAGACGCATGTACGGGAGAATCTCTATCATTAAGGGCAACATTAGAAAGCACGTTATATATTGTTATAGATTTCTGTTACTTGTGCCTGTTCCATTGTCATACGCTTCCATCCCTGTATGTTTCAAAAGTAAAATATAATTATTAAAAACTAATTGAATTCATAACAAAGAAAATTAGTTATCGTGTTACCTGTATCAAATTGATGATGGGTGGTAGCTCTGGTCATTTGTTTAATTGTAGTCAATTGGGCTACTCCTATGTTTGTAGTTAATCGAGTACCTCTACCTGCGTTTGGCATTGGAGTTGGAATTGGAGTCGGTTGATATGGCAACTTGTTTTCCTTGTCGAATCATCTACGGATAAGTTGCACGTCTTCTAGTTAGGTGTTGCTGTCTTTGTTCTTCGATCATGTTGTCTTCTTCGCCTAGCATATTCTGTTCAAGTGGGTCGACGTTGATTGTTGATTTTGTGAAGTTTCCAGTTCTATTGGTAAAAAAGATAGCAAAATGTAGAGAATCAAAAAGGTTTGTGAGACCAAAATTGAAAGTGAAAAAGTATTTAATTGAGTACGTAGTGGGAGCAGTTTTTTATTGGAAGTAAATCAGTTTTAAAATATGTCGTGGGTTGAAAATGAATCAATTTAATACTATGTCGTGAGATAAATTCTTTTATAAAAAAATAAAAAATTGAGGACGTGGTAACAGTTTGTTATATTAAATTCAATGTGTAACAAAAATAAAAAAGAAATAGAGATAAAATAGGGAGAAGGAATTGGATACCAAACTTTTCTATCCCATTATATATTGGTATAGATAAAAAAAGTTATTATGACAAAAATAAAAAAATAGTAAATAGAAAATAATAGAAAAAATAGTTATTATAATAGAAATCAAAGTTGTCAATCATGCAATGGGACTATTTCAATTTGAAAAGAATAAAAGAAAATTCAAATCTAAATTTATTTGATACTAAATAAAATAAAATTACATAAAATATTATTATTTACCGTATAAATTAAATAAAAAATTACTAATATTTTTAAATAAATATTTTATACAACAACTGTCAAGTAGAACTCACTGAATAAAAAAAATTGAACATCAAACTCCCATATTTTCTTTGTATATTGTTATTTTGTTATAGTATAAATAATAGTTTTGGAATTATCTAAATATTTTAATATAAATTAGTTAATATTGTCAAAGCTAAAAAATTTAAGAGATAAAATTAATATTTCTTCTAATGATTATTTTTAAAATTATAAATACACAATAAAAAATTAGAGTACATTAAAATAGTACAATAATAAAAAATAATTCAAAAGATAAAATTAACAAACTAATGGAATATATATACACAACTAACCAATGTTATTTGGACCAATTCTAATACTTGAATATCTAAAAACAGATTTTTAACATATAAATAATATTTTTTGAATTTCGTAAATCTTTTAATATAAATAATTTAATATTATCTGGACAAAAAAAATTAAAAAATAAGATTAATATTTCTTTTAAGAATGATTTTTATCAAAATTATAAATACATAA
Source organism: Arachis duranensis (assembly GCF_000817695.3). Classification (NCBI taxonomy): domain Eukaryota; kingdom Viridiplantae; phylum Streptophyta; class Magnoliopsida; order Fabales; family Fabaceae; genus Arachis; species Arachis duranensis. The sequence continues at coordinate 103,220,044 of NC_029772.3, read as the reverse complement.
TAAAAATTTAGAGTACATTAAAATAGTACCATAATAAAAAAATTCAAATATTAAATTAATAGTGTAAATTTTTTAAGTAAAGAATTAACAACAATAAAAAAAATTCAAATATTAAATTAATAGCGTAAATTTTTTAAGGGAACAATTAACAACCATAATACACTGTCAAGAGGTGACAGGTACGTCAAGTGGCCAAGTGGAGTAATAGGAATTTTTTAGAGATAACTGACATTAAGTGGAGAAGTTAATTAGAGAGGATAATACTGGAAAAAAAATTTGGACACCAAACCCATGTATTGCCATTATATATTGTTATAGATTATTAATATTATTGAAGTTGTGAAAAATATTATTCTTTTTTTAATACATGTTTTTTATTTTTAGATTTATTAAAATTATCTAATTGCATTAAATTCCTAATAAACTTAAAAAATAAAGAACATTTAAATAACATGTTAAAATTATTATTAGTATATTTTTTAATTTGTTTAATAAATATATAACAAATCAATTAAAATTTTAAATTTTAAATTTTTAGTACTATTTTTAATTTTAAATTTTAAATTTTTAATTTAAATTATTGATATAAAGTATAATAAATAATTAGTCAAATTTTGTTTAATTAATTAGAAATACACGTTGAATACAAAATGAATATTTTGCTCAAGATGTGTGTTCATATGTGTGTGCCAGTGAATGTGCGGCGGTCCCATCCTCTGTCTTGTTAGGGCAGTTTTGGATAAAAATGAAACTAATACGGCGACGGCATCATTACACATTTTCACATGTTAGAAATAAGAGAGAAATTAAAAAAAAATATTTTGTATATTATTTAAATTAAAAATTAAAATAATAAAAATATAAAATTTTATAATTAATATATAAATATAAATAATACTAATTAATCTAATTCGATTCTATTGATTCTCTTAATATCGTCACAAATAAATTTCACTTCTAAAAATTGAAAAGTGTGTTATAATATACGAATGTAAATCACTTTCTAATTACGTATATAAATTTTTTGGTGAATCTTACGTACAATATAATTTATTTATGTAACTTAAATTAATCACTTTTTTTTCATTTTAGTTTACTAACTTAGACCAATTAAATACTGAAAAACAACCTTATTTATATGAATGCAAATAACACATTTAACAAAATTCAATTCGTACTCAGGATATATGAATGGAAAACAAACTCACGTGAAAAATAGATTTTGTATTTGTATATATGTACTGAATATTTAACACTTTAAATTACCAGAAAATTAACAAAAATATTATATATTAACACAAAAATTATTGTAACTAAAAATATATTAGAGATATTTTATTTAAAAAATATTTTAAGAAAAAGATGCAAAAAAATTTGTCATCTAATAAATTACTGCATACACAAAATTAAATAAGATTCAAATTCCAATACTTATTTAAAAAGACTGCCATTCAAATTGGTTAGATAAAAATATCTATTATCAAAACCAAAATAACCAAAAGGATAAACTAAAAGGAGACGTTTTTTTTTATGTGACAATACTAATGGATACTCTAATAAAAATAGGGGTTGGTTTGGAGCGTTAGAAGAGGCCCAACTCAGAAGTTTTTCTATATCTATGAAATATCCACGTATACCCAATTTCCAACAAAACATATGTAGATTCAAAATAATTTCATTATCGAAGATAAAAAAAAATCGTAATCTAAACAACAAAAATTTTTGTCCAAAAAAAAAAAACCAATTTCACCCTATATCAGCAAGACTCTAAACCTCAGTAAAAAAAACACCTAGTCCCAGAAAAAAGGAAGGGAAGTATCAAACTTAGCATAATACCCCAAAAAAAAAAAATATCAAACTTATCCGGAATAAACTTTGACATCTTTAACCAACCTGGGTCGATAAAATCGTCGGTTTACTAGTCAGCTCACTCTTGGTTTTTTTTTTTAATCACTAAAACTGATATAATATAATTCTTCTAATAGTTAAATAATTGAATATGATAAAATTATAATTTTATTTTTTGGTTTTAGAATAACGAAAATATCCTCTTAAATACATATCATTTTTATTATCTATAAGGATAATATAACTATTTCATGAATAAAATATTTACTTTTATGTCAAAAGAAAATTATAATTTTCTCTAATTCAAATAATAGCATCAAACTTGGTTAAGGTTGTATTCATATTAGTAACATAAAAAATATAGGTAGATAATGAGAATACTAAACAATGTAAACAATGGATAAGTCAAATGTTCAATTCAATAGGTATACAGATGATATTATATTCATTATTTTTAATTGGATGGTTATTTCTTTTGATTCGATTTACTCATGCACAGTTAACAATAACTTGATGTTCAATTCATTAGGTGTGCAGATGGTTATTCTAATATTAAGGTTTAGAAGGTAATTTGGGATGGAGTATTTTTTTATTTTATTGAATCAATTTTAAAGCCCATTATTCACATTATTTATAAAGAAAAATGCTATTTGTACACCAAAATTAGTCACTAAAATCAGCCACCAATATACTTGTGTATAAATACATGTGTAATTTAATTTATTCCAGTATATATTTTATACTGGTGGCTGATTTTGATATACACGTAGCATAATTCCTTTATAAAAATCATTGTCTACCTAACAAAATCGTAGTAACATTCCTCATCAAATATTCTTGAAACACCACCTATATATATACTATTGAAGAAACTTTTACTAAATTTAAACCTTTTTCTATTGATACATAATAAACATACAATAATATGAACTGTGTGATACGAAAATGCTGATGAAAATACAAGTTATCAATCACAATACATAGTATATATATGTTGATGTTGATGTTGATATTTTATATCAAGTTGGCCACCAGCATATGCATGCATGCATGCATCATGTTCTGTAATCAATAAGCTACATTCTCTATTTATCTATTAACTAACCAATAAATTAACAATCCCTGATATCTTGTATTGCTTTTTGAACGTGGAGAATGATTCCTTATTATGAACTAGCTAGTAGCTAGGTTACATAATAATATATATGAACTAGCAACTAGCTTGATGGTGATGACCATAAGAATTCCACTTTTTTTTCCATCGGGCTTTTAATAATGATTGAGGAATAAGAACCTTACAATAATTATAAATTTAAAATGGACCTATATATGATCCCTTTCGCATGATCCGATCGACATCCCTTTCTCCATCCAGAATATATTTATTGTAATTTACATGACAATTGTGCATGTAAAAGCTTTGCTCCTTTCCCACCCATAAATCATATAATAAAGATGAAAATGTAGGTGAATATCCAAAGAAACTAATTAGTAATATATCTTTCTTTATTATTCTATACTAAGGCAACTTGCTTTAGACCTCCTTTTTTAGTTTTTGTTATTTTTTATTGAGTGATTATATTCTCTCTCCTTGACATCTTTTTCTGTATTTCTTTCCTTCTTCGTACAGAAAATTAATTTTTAATTAATTAATATTAATTAATTTTTTAAATTATATAATTATCTTTTCAATTTTTATTTTGTAAAAAATTTAAAATTTAAAATACAAAAAATTAACCGATGTAGGTATATTTATTAAAAAAATTAATTTTTTAATTAAATTCTAAAATAGTATCATCATCTATTATCAATATCCTCACTAAATCAATAAAGATATTATTTATATATCAAAATAAACTACTAAAATTAGTCATTATATTATATATATTCAATACTTATAGTCACAAAATTAATCGTCTTTTAAATTAATAGTTTTGAAAGTTCAAGTTACTTTTCAAATTAATGAAAATAAAAAATTCAGAACTAAATTTTTTTAAAACAAAAGTAATTCAATACAACAAGATGGAACGTAATAAGAACAAATAGAAGTAAAATGTAAAAGAAAATAAAATCCTAGTTATTTCTAAGATTGTTGTCAACAACTTAAAAGATTAATAACATTTCACTCTTTATAAAATATGAATGATCCCTCAATTATTTCTGCAATCCATGCTATCTTGTGAAAACCATTTAATTCCTTCCCAGCCAAGTATATATATTTCAAATAAAAGCAAAAAATTCAATAACCAATTTTTTCGTTCCAACTTTCTCATAAAAAATATTGTTTAACTCTCGAAATATTACTTTATTGTGTTTAGAATATAGTTCATCGTCTACCAAAGTCAAACAATCAAATGTCGCATATCTACCAAAAAAATTCGCAACTAAAAAAATAAATATTACACACTTTCAATATATTTTTTATATACTATATTATTACTCTTTTTAATAACACTTAATTTACACAATTTGTTCTTGGTATTAACACTGCGTACCCACCAAGACAAATTAAGTAAATAATTCAACTCTTGGTAATATCAAGGCCTTCCATAAAATTTTTTAAAGTTATAACTAGACATAGTCTTCGAAAAAATATTTACTTGCAAGATCTATATAAATGAATTAGTAAAAAAAATAATTTTTATCAAATTAAACACAACATTGTCTTCTTTATCCTCCTTTTGTTTAATTGACTGCAAAATTACGTAGAGTTTGTAACACCCTACCACATAGAGTCTTACGCTTAAGTCATAAGATAGAAGTGGTGTGGTATTACGATTTCTAAAATAAAATATATATGTAATAATATTGAAAAGGATACAGTATACAAGGAACCTTGAAAAATGGATAAAGCAAAATCGCAAAATAAAAAGCACAACGCTCAGGAAACGAGATTACTTGCGTGTAAAGAAATTTAAAGTTTATAAGCACAAATAAACGAAAAATAGGATTAGAAGGTCAAGAATACAAGATAACAAGTCTCCGACTCAGTCTGCGAAGCTAAGGTTGGCAGGAGAATATTTACATACAAAATAAACAACCTTTAGCCCAAAAGTACACGTTTTAAAAGCCCTAGTTCTCCACAAAACCTTAAGAGGTACAAAAGTAAAGTATCTATATATACAAGAGGAGAAACTATACATATATGTATCAAAATATCAAAAGTGAGCCCGAAAATGAAACCACTTCGCTGCAGAAGTGCCAGACGCCTACCGAGGTGCCTCTCGACTTGCATATGAAAATAACAACATAGTATGAGATGAGAATCGGGGGTTTTCAGCATGGTAAAGGTGCCACACACATAAGATATAAGGTCCTGGGAAAGCCTGAGGCAATCCTAGAACACTGACACTCAGATTATAAAGCTTAAAGTACTAAAACAGAAACCATAATTGGGTGGTCTTCTAAGAATATCTAAGCCTAGCTTAAACTTAACCTTAACACTAAGTATTTCCACCTTTCCTCCGTTCCTTCGTCTCCGGTGAGTTTGCAAAGACAGACAAACAGACAAATGTAAGCACATGTAGGAAACAAATAGTGCAAGTAGCAAATATAACATTTAACATAACATATTCAATTAGGCATTCCCAAATAATGAATAGTAAACAAAACAAACAATATACACATGATATATGCATGTCCTATGGCTGATAAGTCTCATCTGTCGGTTATCAAGCCAACCCGACAAGTTCGACTGTTAAACCCTGGACTGTCCTCCGTTGCACATCCCCATGAGTCTATGCATAGCTTTTTCACATACACAAATATCAATTGCTCAATGGAGGGTATCATTCCCAGGAATTTATACGTGCCTAGTCACCCTTACGACGTAGGGTCAACAAAATATTGAGTCTCAACTTGGAACACGTGGTGGCAAGCCACGATACTTTACCCAGGGAAACTTGTATATCAGATAATCATTTTATATTCATTCATTAACATTTCATATTCATTCATTAATATTTAATAATCATTCATTACTTACTCATCATATAATTGCACTTTTATACATAACTCATCTTAACCCGGAGTAAGTGGGGGGCAAAACCACAACCTTTGCGCCTACCCGAGGAGCCTCTATACTAACCAACTTGGTGCAAATGGGGCAAAACCACAACCCTTGCGTCTACCCAAAAGGTGCGTTCTCATATACCCAGGAGAAACAAAGAAAGGGGTCCTAACCTCCCACCATCTCGCTGGGGGCGATTTTACAATACCAAGAGGAACAAAGAAGAGGATCCTCACCTTCCACCATCTCCTGGGGTCGCACTTTCGAGAAAGAGTATTCAGATGCAACATTTATTCTTTTCTTTAGCCAGTTTCATAATTCAAGTAGTATATATATACATATACAGTTGCACCCTACTTCCTTATACCTAAATAATCACTTCTCAAACTTTCTTCATCTCCAAGTTACCACCTATTTCTAGCTTCAACTCATTACTATGCTTACTAACAAAATCAGGATCAAATGAATGAAAATAGAGGTTTAGAGGATCCAAAATTAAGCTTTAAAACACAAAAATTCATTTGATGAAAATAGGGGTCACGCGTACGCGTGGGCCATACATACGCGTGGGAGTACATTTACTGAAAGGCCACGCGTACTCGTGGGCGTATAATTCTCTATGCTCGCGTACGCAAGCACCTTACTTGCGTATGCGAGATACCCAACTCTAATAGGTTGGTCACATCGCGTGCAGTGGTCCCGTACACAAGTTATGCAGAACAACAAAAAAGCTGAATGCTACAGAATTTTCAACTTTGCACTCCAAACTTCCGACGTGCATAACTTTTTTGTTTTAAAATATTTTTCATTCGTTCTTCAAACGGCATAAACTTCACGGACCCCATTTTTATTTGGAATAAGTTTGAAATAATTTGGGAGTTCGGAAGTCAAGTCATGGCTCGCCAAAATTTGCCTAAAAATCAGTTTTTGCACAAGATTTTCGACATCCATAACTTCCTCTACAAAATTCGCACAAAACTTATACCGTTTTAAAGCTTGTAAAACCATCTTTGCTTTGAAACAAATTTCATTTCTATCCAAAATTTGAGGCTCAAATTATAGACCACCGAAGTTCGTTAAAATCAAGTTTTTCAACCAAAACACCAAACCTCTATTTTTTTTACCATATTCTCAACTTAAACAATCTTTCAAGTTTCCAAACTAACCTCCAACAAAATGCATTCAATCTCGATTATTCCATTACTCATTATCATAACATTATTATTCATTCTCCACATTCATAACACCCAACAACATATCCAATTATCCACATACAATCTCAACACACATAGCATTACTAAACCATTAAACATACATTTCAACTTATCTTAAGTCGTCTAGCCTAAGTTTTCACAAAACCTTACATATTAAATATGAGAAACCAAAACCATATCTTGGCCGATTTCCACGTATAATCCAAAACACCACCAAAGAGGCACCAAACACAGCTCCAAGGATCCAAAATTCCCAAAGTAATGGCACCCACACTCCACCAAGCCACCAATGTACACAATCAAGCTCCAATTTACTTATACACAAACCTAATTCACCATATATCACACATACATACCCAAAATTCAATACAAAATATACTCAATTAAAGAATTAGCTAAGGTTCTAGAATTCTCACCTTACACAAGCACCAAGAAAGCAAGATTTAACGTTTCTCTTAAGCTAATTCGAGTCTAAACACCGAAATTAAACAATTTTTAACATCATGGCTCATGAATTTCAAAACTGAGAATGAAAAAATTGAGGAAAAAATATGACTTTCTTACCTTACAATATTCTGAGCTTTTTAGAGCTCGACAACGCGAACGCAGACGCGTAGTTACAAACGGTGCGACAATCGGAGTTTCGAATCAAAAGTTACGTGGATTTAAATTAAATCAAGAGTTTTGTGAATTTTGGAGGGTGTTCATCCTCCCTTTTCGGTTCCAACGTGAAAATGGAAATGTTTAAGGGAAGGAAACTGAACTTTTGGCCTTTTATGTGATGGCTTTGGGCCTGGTTCACCAATTCGGCCCAATTTTAGGTTAAATTATTTAAAATTAGTGTCAAAATTCTTGTTTTAATTAATTCTATCTTATTAAACTATAAAATTAGTATTTCTAATTTCTTTTATTAAAAATTAATTTATTGAGTAAGTATTTGCTAATTTTTACAGGGTTTATAGAGTTAGTTTACTAGTTTTATGTTCACTATAAGAAAAATACTGAATATCGTCGGATTTACCAGCAGAATAACAAAAATAATCCACTGGTAAATATATTAGCAACGAATTTACCATTAAAAAAATCCAACGGCGGTATAACTCTTATCGGTAACTAATTACCCTCAGATTTTTCAATCCGACGGTAATTACCGATAGATTCTTTGATCGAAAAAATTTGGTTATCGACGAAAATTTTTTGCCGGTAATTTTGGCACATCACACTATATTGTTTTGCGTCGACTTACCATAGATTTTTTTCTGATAAATCCAATGGTAAATTCAATTTTTTTATTTTTTAAATATTTTTAACACAATTAGTTGTTAAATTCTAAATAACAGGAATCAAATGAGGATTTTATTAAATATCAAGTGTAAGTACAGAATAAAAAGTCAAATAAATAAGATACAATCAAATATTTTAAAACAAAATCCTAATCACTACGGATCCTGATAGTCATCGTTGTCGTCATCTCCTGGTCCTGCTAAGGCAACAGTCTAGACGGTGACGTCGGTGCCCCTTCAGCAGCACTGCTGCCACCAGCACACATATGCTCGTGGTACACCACCATATGTTATTGCATCTACTGAATCCGATCCAGCTCTTGCCTAAGTTCCAGCCTGAGAGAATATGTGTCTAACACGCATACGAAGATCTCATTATACCTTTTTTCAGACAGTTGTAACTGCTAAGCCTGTTGGTGAAGACTCTGGGTGAGATTTTGTACCTTCTCCCTCAAATCGATGCTGTCCACGGGATCGACAGGGCTGGTGACAGAGGCGGATGAAGCCCTTAATGTGGATGTGAGGAGGTTGTTAGCGAAGAACGATCCCAACCCGTAAACACGATTCTTGTACATCTCAAATGCGGTCTCGCGCCAAATTGTATCAGGAACGACGACTGAATCAGTGGAGTTGCTGCCGTCCTCTCCAATATGCTGATATTGTTGGGTTGCGGTCTCCAATCTCAACGTGTAGGAGTCCTGTGTAACACATGTTATGATTAGGATGGCAGTTAATTAAAAACTTTATATCACATGATTTTTACTCACATAACGATCTGCTGCCTGCTAATCAGCAAATTTTGTTTTTGTTCTCCTTCAAGATGTGAGTATACTTGAAGGTCTTCGCCATCGTTGCATCATGATCCAATTACTTAGAATACACATATTGAAACATTATGTTAAATCAAGTAATAATGACATTATATGTCAAATACAAAACAAACTTAATAAAAAAATAAAACAAGTTACATATCAGCCCGACCTTTGTCTTCATGAAAGTCGTTGACCCACCGGTATACTTCAATGACCTAGCCGATGTCCTGTTAGCTATGTTTGTGAGATGGCAATGCCTGAACCCCTCATTAATCTCCCAATGGACGTACAATGCCTTCTTAGCATCCGGGGGAGCCACTGAGTGAGGTGTTTGTGCCTCTCACGTACGTCTTGCATCATCTGCTGAAGCTACCTAACCATCCGATGGTCAAAGATCTTCCTGATCATGGCATCGTAAGTCTTAGCCCATATAATTTTTTCTTGCACAAATAAATATTTATCACTATTTAATCAAAACTAAATACATAATTAAACAAAATAGAAGATATAAATTGGCTAAAATTTGAATATGTTGAGTTTTTATCGCGCACTTCTAAAATCATTGCTCTCTGATCTTAGCAGAGATCTTCTTGTAGCTAGGTCATGGGTTGTCATACATCAGCTTAGTACACTCTTGTGTACATGCATTGTTATTTAGCGCAAACTTATCAATGAAAAACTTAAGATTAGCAAACACATATGTTGAATAAGAATATCAAAATAAATTACATTTAAAAGACATTAAAATAGTACTCACAACATCAAACCATCAAACCAAATCGTCATCCGCACGATGGGCAGTGGTGGAAGAGCATCTAGCTGGGATCCATAAGAGAATTTTAGCATTGCAGTGTCTGTCCCTGGAGGTGACGTCGTCATCGAAGTTGTAGGCTGCTAAGCGGGTGGAGGCGGTGGAAGAGTCTATTCTGGTGAAGTAGCCGGATGACTTCCCAGTGGAAGGGGTGACGCAGCAGAAGGATCCATGTAGTTGGGGTTAGAGACCATGATAAATGGCTGATCCTGTGCACCCGTTGCCTGTGATGTTTCAGCGGTAGTCGAGGTAGAAGACGATGATAGAGAAATCCCAAGAGTACCAGTAGACACTTTTTTTCTACGTTGACCATGAGGTCGATTCATAAAACCTCTGCCTATCGTCATGTCTGCAAAGAGAGAGAAATTTTAAGAATTTATAGATAAAGCAAATTAGTTGTTAATCCTTTTTAGACATATTATTCATTTCATACCTATTAATACAATATTTTGTATTCCATGAATATTATTCATTCAATGGAAAAAAAATTTGTTTTTAATTTCATCATTCAATTCTATTTAGATGTTTTTTAGAAATTTCAGTAGAATTTCTTCTATAATAGAAGTCTCCTCCAAATTTAATTTTTTTTTACAAACCAAACAAGAATTTTAACAAAAAATCGGCAAAGTTTTTCCTTAATTTAGATACCTCAACCAAAAAAATTTATCAAATTTTTACATAGAAAACAATTGCAATTAATTAAAATAACCGCACATTAAAACAAAAATCAATTTCTAGCCGTTCTACTGTGCAACTCCTTATTACTCTACAATTTTTCAGCAAATAAGGATTTTGAGAAGGCACCACAAGGCAACCTTCTCCCACTTCGTTCTAAAACTCTTTCCTAAAAAAAGTAAGTCCGGAAAAAAAAACTTAACAATTAATTATATTCAGAGATAGAAAATCAACCTAAAATATAACTGCACAAACTAAAAAAGAAGTGAACTCCAATTAATCTTAAAGAAAATAACACCGTTTTAATAAAAAAGACAACAACTTATTAAATTCATAAGGTAAAACTAATTCAAAAAACTAATTTGGAAGGAATAAGTAAAATTTAACATTAAAATTAATTAAAACTTAATTCTATTTTCACAAAATTAACGGCAAACATAACAAAAATAAATGATATCATTCCAATGTAATTGAAAAAAACTCATTCACTAAACTCAAATAAAATCTTCCAACAACTCAAGCACTCTTGAGTCTGTGTGTGTATAAAATTCTCCCACCTCAAAACAAACCTTAAATTACACCTTATCTAACCTAACATTATTTAATTTCTAATTATACTAAAGTAATATAACAAACTCTAATCACACACTTCATTAAAAATTTAATAAAAAATTTAATAAAGTACCTAACAAAATCTTAAAAAAAATCTGAAAAAAAACTATAGAAAAATTACCTCTAATAGAGAGTGCAAGATGGTGGAAGCGTAGTGGTGATAGAAAGTGGCAGTGACAACGACAAGGTGATGACTTTTGACTATAAGGAACACCAACAATGATGGCAAAGGCTCTCCACAGAGACTCTAGCAGCAGTGATGATGGCGTGCAGCGATGATGATGGTGGAAGTTCCAGGTGATGGCATAGCAACCTCCTTCAATGGAACAACAACACACACACACACAGAGAGAGTTTTTGTTTGAATTTTATCCCAAATTTACCGTCATATTGCCGGCGAAAAAATTCGATAATAAGATGTCTGTTGTTGCTTAACCATCGCATTTCACTAAATCCTGTTACGCTAAATTTGATGCTAATAAAATTAATTTTTGCTCTTCCATTTACCGTCGAATTTAAGTACAGAATTTTAAATCTAACAGTAACTTATTTGTGTTACAAATTTTTATTTGTAATCGTCTGAAAATTTACTGGTAATGTCCGTCGCTAAATCCAAAAATAAATTTGACGATATTTAATATTTTTTTGTGTAGTAGTTTCATTGATATAATTTTCTTTTCAATTTTATTAACTAACTAGAATACATACTAAGTTAAAATTCTAAGTTATAAAATTTAGAATTATACCAGCCACTGGTATGATTTTTTCATTAAATTCTAAGTTATAATAAAATTTAGAATGTAATTATTATTAACTACAATAATTTGGTAATATTTATTGGCCTAACTAACTTATAAACCCAAAAATAAGTTAATAACACTCTCTAATGCGCCTTACTAGTGAGTCATTTATCAAGAAAATAATACTCTTTTTTCTTATGGGATGTTTAAATAATATTTTTTTATTTATAAAATATATACTGTATTAAATTTTTTCCGTAGTTTTAAAGTAATATATGTTGTAGTATATTTAGTCAAAATATCCCTAAATAATTGTCTAATTATATAAAAATATTNATAAAATGAGCCTGCAAGTGGCGGTGCGTGCCACATACAATTTTATAAACTAGCTCCCTCCTCATCACATGATGGAGTGGATTATAGTGTTCCTTTTTCGATCCTTTGACTACAAATTACATTATATTCTTCATGTTATTTTGACCACTGTAAAGTACTTTTATATATATACGTCCACACTTTAAGTGGTGACAATCAAATTGAAAATGGCTAATAATAGATCCAAATCGCTCAAGTGAAAAACTGTTATGGACTTAGTGTCTGATTTTTAATGGATTTAATATAATTGATTTAAAAATATTTTTGTCATCTTAACGGTTTGGGATCGACTCTATTTCTTAACTATTTTTTGAATGATAAGAGATGAGACTTTTTATCTTAAAAATAAAATAACCTACACTATTTATAAAATTTTTTTTATCACTCTTTCAAATATAATCATTTTACTCTAATACTTACTTTCTACTTCTCTAATTCTCTTACTTAGACGTTAGAATGTCTTTGCAGGTATCACTCTCACTTTGAGAATTCTACCTTATCATCTTGCCAGACCAACGGGTATCTGATCCTTCTTCACCTAAAGAAGAACTATTTGAACCTTCAGGTATCGACCTGAACATTGGCGTCATCTGTGGGGACTGTAGAGATTCTGGTAGTATGGCAACGTCTATAAAGAATAATCCAACCAAAACCCGGAACCTAACCTTCATTGACTGCCTGATCAGTCTGAGCCTCAGAATCATTATGACCCCCCAGGCTACGGAAGGGTGGCCAACGTGGTCCACAACCACGCAATGCGCAGTCAATTGAGACAGTAGTCTTGAGAAAAAATTACCAGTCTAACAGAAGCAGTCCATTCAACGGCCTAGAAGAAGATACAAACCGCATAATCTATAAGCTTGTCCATCGAGTTCAAACCCTGAAAGGTAGAATCGCCACAAACAAATGCTACCAACCAGAGCACACGGGCGAAGCGATCTCTCGAACCGCCTTCAGAAGAGAGCACAAAACAAGAACCCCATATCGACGTCACGAGAGGCATAGGAATCACAGTTGATCCCGAGATTCTAATCAAAGGACTATAGAGAAAGACACCAGAGAGATTCCAAGCGAAGGCGACACGAATGCGTGGTAATGGGAGCAATCCATTAACCGAGAAAGTCCTGAGAATAAGGTTACAAAAAAGATTCGATAAGCCAACCGACATGAAGTACGACGGCACCAAAGACCCTCAAGAACACATAACAGCCTTCGAGGCTAGGATAAACCTGGAAGGAGTGGTGGATGTCGTTCGATGCCGGGCCTTTCTGGTAACCATAGCCGACCCAACTATCAAGTGGTTCAACGCACTTCCGAATGGCTCGATCTCATGCTTCAGCGACATATTCCAGAAACTCCTGGCACAATTCATCACACGTATAGCCAAAGCAAAGCATCAGATCAGCCTCCTAGATAGTACTCAACACTCAGACTAGTCTATTAAAAAATATCTCGATAGATTCAATAACGAATGCCTAACCATTGATAGACTGACCGACTCGATGGCTAGCCTAGACCTAACTAACGGCTTGATGAATAGGGACTTCCAGAAGTACCCCACAACGAAGTCTGTTTAGTCAATGCATGAGATCGAGAGTGTGGTGAGGGAATACATAAACGACGAAGAAGTGAGTCAAGTCGTGGCAGCCAATAAATAGTACCACGACAACACAACACGTCAAAATAATCCCTCACCCGAAGACACAAACGAGGAATAGTTAAGCCAAACACTCAAAACTGACCGCCGTGGGAATCGTCCTCATCGATCTAGATAGACCTCAAGACGACCTGCGAAGACCAGAACTAGAAAAAGACTTAGAGAAGCTACAAATAAGGCAATCCAGAGAGAAAGTCACTTACATCAACAAGAATTTTCAACTTATCTTTTAGCATTTTTCCTTTTTGATACTTTGTCTTTCTTTTTCGCTTCTAAAGGGCATTCTTTCCTACCCAAAGCAGCAGGAGGTTTTAACGAGGTCTTCACCTTGTAAACATTCTCCATTTAAGTAAAGTTTTTTTTTACATGTAAATCCAAAACGTTAAACGAAACTCGACAAAACAACTACCACGTGAACTGATCACACTCGAGGCCAACGAAATGGATATCCAAAATTTACAAAACCAAAATATCAAACCAGCCCACCAAGAGTCCCAAAAGTCTTTAAAATACAAAGTAACGTTTTGCTTTTCCATGCGATATTCACAATCTCCCGAACCATGGAGAACCGAACTCAATCAGCACGAATACTAAGCAATTTCACCCTCATGCTTCGGGGGCAATTGTTTCGGACCTAGTGTCCGGATTCTTAACGGGCCCAATACAACTGAGCCAAAAACATCTCTTCCATCCTAACAACCGGGGATTTTCTCTACCTCCTAACCTTTTTTCGAATTATAAAAGGTGGGACCCCTTATCTCAAAGATAAGATAACCTATACTATATATAAAAGGGGAGTCTCACACTACAAGAAAAATACTAAGTATTATCGGATTTACTAGCGGTAATCGCGTCGATTTTGTAAGGTTAAATGATTACCGCAGATTTTGATTTTCGACGGTAAATTTGCTAGTAATATTTGGAGAAGAAAAATAAATTGGCGCGTCACCGTCAGATTTATCATCGGAAAAACCCGACAATAAACTCAATTAGTGAAACACTACATTTTGGTGACCCGTAATGGTTTACCGTCAGAGAAATCCGACAATAACAGGACATAAATTCAAATTGCGAATCCTCTTCCCTCTCATTCGAGACTCTCTCTCTCTCTCTCTCTCTCTCTCTCTCTCTCTCTCTCTCCCCCCCATCACCACCATCTATGCTACCGCTGATACCACCACCATCGTAGCCCTCTATCCGTCGCCGTCAACCCACCGCCGACCCTTCCCTCTTCTTCTTCTTCTTCTTCTTCTCTTCTTGCCATAGACCTACCACCGCTGCTGCCCAGCTTTGCCTTTCTCCCTCCTCACATCTCTGCTTGACTTTGCTTCCTGATCGCGTGTCGCCATGCCTCTCTCCGCCTCTCCTCCGCCTATGCAACAATAGGTAACCATTTTAATTTTTTCCAAGTTGTTCTAAAATTTTATATGCTATATTAATTTTAAGTAGGTGATTCATTGATGTTATTACTGTTAACTTTGTTATTGATTGGTTTATGATGCTAATTAGAATATGCCAGTGGTTGAAATATTGAATTAGTTTATGAATTTGTTTACGAATATGACTATGCAGTGGTTTTACTGATTATGAATATACTGAGATTTTGTTGATTGTTGAATTAGTTTAATATGAATTCATAATGTAAAGAAAAAATTGACGTTGTTCCAATTATCTAATGAAAATTTCTTATTTTGAAAATGTGACAGCACTTGAAGAAGTATTATTTTGAGAATATGTGTTATGTACATTATTGAGCTTCTTGTTGATTATTTTCTTATTTTTAATTGGCAAATATTTTGAAATTATCTTAGGCGCATTAATTGAGTAGAATTTGAACTTTGAAAAGTGTTTCAATTATTGAACTGAATTGCTGAATATTGTCGTTAGAGTTGTTTGAAATTGTTTGAATTATGTTGATTCACTGTGTTTCGGCTAGTTTTGCTCTTTGCAGACATGACGATGGGTAGAGGTGTTGCATATCAGGCTGCTGGTCATGATCGTAGTTGTGGTCGTGGTAGAGGAAGGGTTTCTTCCAATACCCTTGGGAATTCTGGATCCTCTCCCTCTACTCGGACTACCCCGGTGACGTTACAGGTTGCGGTTTTAGCAGACAGCCGTTCATCAGGGTCCCTAACCCTACCTATGTTCCTCCAACTAGAACGACAACACTGCTTCCAACCGCTTAGCAGCTCGCTACCACAGCGATGCCACCTCTAGCGACGGAAGCTGTGGACCTGGAGTCCTCTCACAGAAGTAAGGCAGTAGATGCCCTTCCACCACCTCCCATTGTACAGTTGACGATTTGGCTTGATGGCGATTAAGGGTGGAAACAGACCAGACTAGGCCAAGCTTTGCTCTTAACAGGCCTGGCCTGTCATACAGTTAATTGGCCTGAGTCTGGCCTGCAGCCTGTTATAGGCTCTTTATAAAGTACTAGGCCTGGCCTGGCCTGAAGCCTGTTAAAAGGCCTGATAATTTTTTTTATAAAAATTAAAATATTATTTAAAAAATTATTTTTTAATAAAAATATTTATATGTAATATGTCATATATTTAATATTTTAAAAAAATTTAAATAATTATTTATATATTTAATTATATTTTAACAGGCCCAGGCAGGCCTGACAGGCCAATAAGGCTAATTAGTGAGCCTAGGCCTGGCTTATTAACGTATTAAGGGTTTTAAAATAGCTTGGGCATGTGCCTATTTTATAACAGGTCAGGCCAGGCTGCAGGCTCCTGGCAGGACGTCTGGCCTTTTTTCACCCCTAATGGCGATACGGGGTAAGTATCACTTTAAGTCTTCTATATTTCCTTATTATTGAATTACTGAAAGTGTCTAATTATTGATTATAGTTTAGTGGATTTAGGGTTGTAGGTTTGAATGGGTGAAAGTGTTTCATAATTTCTTATTATTAAATTGCTGAAAGTGTCTGATTATTGATTCTAGTTTAGTGGATTTATGCATGTAGGTTTGAAAGTCTAAAAGTATTTCATATTTTCTGATTATTGAATTGCTAAATATGTCTAATTATTGATTCTGGTTTAGTGGATTTAGGGCTATAGGTTTGAATGGCTAAAAGTGTTTCATGTTTCCTAATTAGTGAATTGCTGAAAGTGTTTGTTGTTCATTGGTTATTGACATTTGATATTGTTTAAGTTAATTGTTGATGGAAAGAGTTTGTAGTACATTCTAGTTATAGATGAAACTCTATCGACATTTCTATAAAAATCTCTATATATTATGGTTATTTGCTTTTGAGTTTTAATTTATATTGCCATATTGGTTTGCTTGTGGATTATTGATAGGTTCGCATCAAACAACAACACATGTACTCAGGAGATGGCCAACGTCAACAAGCTAATATACGACCATCCCTGACCCAACTACAAGAAGATCCTCACTGAGACCAGAGAGTGATGATTTCCAAAATGGGCTGTAATTAATTTATTTAATTTTTAGTTTCAAACCTTTTTGGCGAGTTTATATCTTCTACTTTGGTTAACTAATTTTAAAGTTTCTTTGTGCAGCTGCGCTTTATACGGGACACCTCTCACGATTCCCTGATTAAGAAGATCTACGACCATCAAATGGATCAGCGGCTGTAGGCCTGCAGCAGATACTAGAGGATGTTCGTGAGGGGGTGGGACTATCTGACGACCTGGCTCCGATCGAAAATAAAGAAGACTCTAACAAAACTATCAGGGCATTGCCCAGGTCGTCTAAGTATATCGGCAGCTAGGGGTGGCAAACGGGCCTAAATCCGCCGGGCCGGCCCGCGTAACCCGCCAAAAAAGGCGGGCTGGGCTGGAAAATCGGGACCGCCAAATAGCAAAAACCCGCCTAACCCGCACCGCTTAGACCGTGGGTTTTGGCAGGGCGGGGCGGACTTCCCCGCCGGGCTAAGGTTTTTATTAGTGAGGGGGTATTTTTGTAATTTTTTTGCCAAAACCTAACTTCCCCAAACCTAACTTACAAGAGTGTGAAGATAAAAATTGAGTGTTTTGAATTATGTTTATGTTATTTTGGAGATAATATTTATAATTATGTTTTGGATTATATTTATTTTGCTTTGGAGAGAATATTTATACTTATATTTTGAATGAAAATTTGGTTTATAATAATATTTATTAGATATTTATAATTACAAAGACTTTAATATTTGTGAATATAAAAATATAATTTTTTATGCCATTAGAAATTATAAATTTATTAATATAGTTGTGAAATTATATATATTACTTAGTGCATGTTTGGGCGCCATTATTTTGTTAAAAAAAGATCTTTTTTGTATGTGGTGTCTTTAATTTTGTTATTAACTTAGTTATATTCTTTTACATATCATTACTAGGCATCTTAATCATATTGTTTTAATGCAACATGTGTATTCGAAGTCATTGGATCACGAGACGACATTGGCAGAGACGTTCAAGTACCCCTACATGTTGAAGGAGAACAAAGCGAGATTCACTTATCAGCGGTCTCAGGAATCAAGAGAGGTATCAGAAGATCTTCACACACGTGACAAACATCAATGACCTCAAGCTAGAGTGGAAAGGGATCGGAGCAGCGCAACTGGAGCGGCTTAAGCGGATGGAGGCTCATATGGAGATAAACCAAGCTTAGATGCGTGCCACTAGCATCAACTCTGCTGACCTAGTGGCAGCAATCCTGTTGGTGGTATATAGACATCACTGCCTTCTGCACCATCTCATCAGGGCTACGGAAATGACGACGAGGACGAGGACGAGGACTACCTGGATCTTTAGTTATTAGTGTTTCATTGTATTGTTTTATTGTATTTATTTGATGTACTTGACTTTTAATTTATTTAAATATTTTATTATTTATTTTAAATAATAAATTTCTATTATTTATAAATTGACCATTAATTATATGAAAAATAAATTTAAATAAAAAACTAAAATTGACGACCATTAATTGTGTAAAAAATAAATTTAAATAAAAAATTAAAATTGACCATTTGTTTTATATATTTTTTTTAAATTGTCATTATCGTCAGATTTACAAAGAAAACAATCTGATGGTAAAGTACGGGAAACAACATATTGTGACACCAATATTATCGTCAGAAAAATTTGCTGGTAACTAAATGGTTTTCGAACAGGTTATCCGTTGCAGAGTTATCGTCGGATGAAAAAATTCTAATGATAAATATTTACTGGCGAAATTTATACTGTTTAATTGCTTCCAACGGTAAATCTGACAGTAACTTAATTATCGCCAGATTTTGTTCATTTTTCCGATGAAAAATTCAAGTTACTCAATGTTTTTTTTATAATGTCATCATTTTCCCATATATAATCATTCTACCCTAACACATTCCTTATTTCTCTAGCTTTTTGACTTGCGTCGAAATATTTTTGTAGATACTATCTCTACTCTACAAATTTTGTCTTGTCATCTTGCCAGACTAACAAATACCCAATCCTTTTTCACTTAAAAAAAATACTCTTTAAACTTTCAGGTACCGATCTAAATAGAAACGTATATCGAGTTTTATTTATTAACCATAGAAAGTGAAATTGAGTGGAATTATTACAACTGCTTCTTGATGATATGCGTTAATTAACAAACCTCAAACTTCAAAATTATGAAATAATATTAATGTTCGCAACTAGAGTCAGAGGCGGAGCTTCATTAGGACAGTGGGGCCATGGCCTCCCCAAATTTTTATAAAAAAATTAGTAGTAGTTCTTTAAAATATAAAAAGTAGTTGAGTTGGCTCAAATACTTTAGTATAATTTAGAGTATCTAGGTTCAATTCATATCTCATTCTTTTATTGCATAATAATTTTATTTTTAGAGTGGGTCTTTGTTGGCTTCACAATACATCAAAATTGGTGTTTGTTGCTTTGCTTCTCATTATAAAAAATACGCTTTGCTAAAAAATTAGGTATTTTTATTTATTTAATTTAATATTATTTTATATATTATTATTTATTTAATTTAATTTTTATATGATAAAAAATATTAGAATATTCAATAAATATTGATATTATTGTATTTGTATAAATTAATAAAAAAATATATTATACATTTTAATATTTACTCTTTTAATTTTTTTTACATATTTTACAGGATATATATTCAAATTTTTATACAAAATAATGATGAAAAATCAAAGAATTGATGCAATTTTTTAAGAGGAAGGTTAATATTCAAGAAGGAGAACATATAACTTATACAATATCAACACTTGTAAATAGTTCTTCTACTTTAATGAATCACGAAAAAAAGTGAGATACAACTTTCAAAAATTCAAAGAGTAGCATCTGATTCTTAATTCTTTGGAATGAGACCCTAAAAAACAGCTTTAAATTTGGCAATATCGCCCAAACCAGAGAGATGAGGTTAGACGAGCTTATCTTAAATGGAATTTATACCAAAAACATCTTAACAATTATCCTCTATCTTGTAGAATTATTTATTTATTATCTTATTAGTAACAAACTTAAAAAATAATTATATTTATAAATTTTATTTTGATATAAATATTATTATTAAATTTTATATTAAATTTTTGCCCCCCAAATTTTATTTCAAGCTCCACCACTGACTAGAGTGTTTAACAATAAAAGTTATTACAACTAATTAATCAAATAAAATCCGTTAAATTTACGTTGTTGTAGGTTACAATTGAATACATATATCATAAAATTATTTATCCCAAAAAATTAACAAATTAATACATATATAAATTGTGTTATTTGTATATTTTTCCAGTGTACCTTATTTGTATACCAACACGACACTCGTCTGACATGCATATCTGCTGTGTCCAAATTTCTTATTATAATTAGAATCAAATTTTTCCTTCCAAAATTAAGAAATTCTCCTCTCTTTCTTACTAATTTTATAACCAAAATGTGTCACATATCACTCTCTCATTGTAATTGAAATTAGATCTTTTCCTTCCAAAATTAAAGAATTCTTCCCCATTCTTACTAATTTTACAACTAAAAAGTGACAAATGTCACTCCCTTATTACAATTGAAATAAAATCTTTCCCTCCAAAATTAAAGAGTTCTTCCATCCTCTCTCTTCCTTTCTCTATTTCTCTCATTCCTTCAACCACTCTATCTATTTTATATATCATTATCAATATCAATCAATGACTAATTACTAATTTGACAATCAAAATGTGCAACATGACATTCTTTAATTGTATTAAAATTAAAAGTGAAATTAAAATATACCTATATTATGTATTATATATTATTATTTAATTTAATAATCAAATGTGTCATATGACACTCTCTTATTAAAATAGAGAGAAAATATTTTTTTTTTCAAAATTAATAAACTCTCTTCCTAGATTCTCTCATCTACCTCTCTCCATTTTTCTATTTCTCTCTACCATTTTTACTCTATATATAATTTATATTTTATATTAATAATTTGACAAATCAAAATATGTTATTTGGTATTTTTTTCAATTAAAATAAATTTTTTCTTCTAAAATTAACAAACTCTTACTCTCACTCTTTATCTTTATCTTTCTCTCCCTTTTCTCTCATTCTCTAATTTTTCTATCTTTCTGTTCTACAGAAAACAAAATTAATAAACTGATATAATTCAAATAAAAATATTATTATTATTATTAACTATCAGTATAATTTTTTTATATTAATATTTAATTATATTTTTATATACATGGAGAAAAAAT
>NC_029772.3:103189310-103198294 GCF_000817695.3 Arachis duranensis | reverse complement strand
ACTTTTTTTGTAAAAGTAGTTTAATTTTATAAATCTTTTATACTATGTATAATTTATACTATCAGAACAAAATAAATTATAATTTTAAAAAATTTATATTTTTATAATATTATTAGGAGTAAAAATACTGATATTTAATATTTATTAACACATACACACCAATAAATTAATATTAAAAAGTCTTGGGAGCGACCTATCTAATTCCACAATGAGATAGGGCTAGCATAAATTAAAAGGCACCACTCACATAAAGTTGTCAAAAACAGCTTTTTCCAAAGATGCCTATGTGGTAAAATCTAAACCACATATCTTAAAACCATACTTTTAACTACATAACACTTTAAACTGTAGCCCTTTACAAGAAAAGCGTCACCTAATGGAAAAAAGTAAATTAGAAGATTTAAGAGAAGAAATAATTAAATTATCAAAATTAATAGATCAAAAACTAATGATTTTAACTAATGTTAATTGTAATGATACCGAATTCTTAAAATCAATACAAAATGATTTTTCCCAAAATCTTTATTTTACTATAAGTTTTATTGAAGGACTTCAAAAATCTGAGAAAATTTATATTTCACATAGAATTTCTAAAAACTGCTACTATGGAAATGATTCCCCACATCTCTATCATACTTTCAACCCACAATTAAATTCTATAGTAGATATGCTTGAAGAAATATTAGTATCCATAAAATTTCAAAGAAATAAGGAAAAATAGGAACCTAAAATAAACGAAATTAAACAAATATTAAATAAATATTTTCAGAAAGAAAATCAACAAAGAAGAAAAAATTTAAAATATAGACAACATAACAAAACTAAAAGTAAAACCACCATTAAAATTATGAACATCGATGAAAAATTAGAAGAAGTGACAATGCTTTTTAAACAATTAAAAATGGCTCAAGAAAATAATATTATGGAACAAGAATTTCAAATAGAAGAAGAATTAGTAAATTCTGAAAATATAGAAAATGAAGAACACATCCTAGATTATTCAAGTGATGAAGAACCAGCAGTTCCAATACAAGTAAAAAATGAAGCTGCTGGAACATCTAAGAATACTCAATCTCAATTTAAATGGGAAACAGATTTTGAAAATTATGCTTTTAAAAAAGGATTTATAAATAAAAATTCAAAGTATACAAAAATACCATCAAAATACGTTCCTAAAATCTAGGAAACTGAAGGGGAAAGAATGCTTGATTTATACTGTAAAAAGAATGAAAAAGAAATTTTCGAGAACTGGTTGAATTCCTTCTTATTAGAAGCCTTTACCAATCCAAAACTTAGTGAATTATCTGGAGGAGATATCTGGAATTATATAGGGTTTCATACTAAAGGAATTGTAAGAGATTATATGACATCAATAGAAAACTAAATAATAGAAGAAATAGCAACAAAAACAACAGTTTACGATAAGACATTACATATAATGATGATTCTGTATAAAAAAATTTTTGGAAAAAATATTATAGATCATAGACAAGAAGTCTATAACAAAGAATATCAAGAAGCAAAAAACCATTTAGCTAATATTCAAATATATGATTTATGCAATGTGGAATCTTACATATGTGAATACAGAATATATTTTTATAAACTAAAAAAAGAAGATAAAAACCATTATCTTAGTATGTATATAACAAAACTTCCATACCCTGCTAATGAATTTATAATGGGAAGATTTATAAGAGAAATAAATAGAGGAACAATTGAAAATAATTTTGGTGGAGAAACTTCTGCAATAAGAGAGGAAATAAAAGAACGTTGTATGCAAGAAGCAACTCAAAAAAGATTTGAAAATATAATTAGAATTTGCTATCAGGATAATGAAGAAATACCTCAAAAATATGGTCTTAATAAAAATTTTCAAAAAAAAGAAAATATCAATTTAGAAAAAGAAAGTACTATCCAAACTGGAGAAAAAAGAGGTATTTTAGAAAAAGAAATATAAATAAAAAACAAAAAAATAACTACTGCCCAAATAAAAAAGAAAATTGCAAGTGTTGGTATTGTCAAGAAGAAAGACACTATGCAAATGAATGTCCAAAAAAGAAAGATAAAAAAGACCTTACCAAACAATTAGAAATTGCTAAGTCTTGTTTCATGGAACCATTAGAAGAATCAGATGATAACTTAAACTATATTTTTGAATATGTCTCAGAAACAGACTCAGAGACTGAGCAATAATGCCACATTTATTACTATAAAAATAACAGAAAAGTTTATAAATGCTTTCATAGATACTGGAACAACACAATGCTTTGCTAATACAAATATAAAACTTGATTGGAAAAAATTAAAGAAACCATTAAGAGTTAGAATAGCTGACAAATCAATACATAAAATTGACCAAAAAACAGAAATGGTTGAAATATTTATTCAAAATTATAGGTTTATTGTTCCATCCATATACATGATAGATTCTGGGATGGATTTTATCATAGGAAATAACTTCTTAAAACTATATCATCGTTTCACTCAAGAATTAACATATATAGTTTTAAAGGCTCCACACGATTCTTCAATAAATCAAAAATCAAAACGTATAAAGATACCAACTACTACTATAGATAAGATTTTAAAATTTAAAATATTTTCTATATTAGAAATATGCTATTTGAATTTATATTTTCAGATAAATATCCCAAAAAATAATCTTGAAATAAAGATAGAAGAACTTTTAGATGAAGTTTGCGCTGAAAATCCTTTAGATATTAAAAATACAAATAAGGAATTAGTAAGCATTAAATTAAAAGATCCTATAAAAGAAATAAATGTTCCAAATAAAATTCCTTATTCCGCAAGAGATAGAGAAGAGTTCTCATTAGAATGCAAAGATCTTTTAGAGAAAGGAATTATAAGATTAAGTAAAAGTCCTCATGCGGCTCCAGCCTTTTACGTCGAGAACAATAATGAAATTAAAAGAGGAAAATGAAGAATGGTAATAAATTATAAGAAAATGAATGAAGCAACTGTTGGTGATGCTCATAAACCTCATAGAAAAGATTCTATTTTAGAAAAAATCAAGGGAGCAACTTGGTTTTCATCTCTTGATGCAAAATCAGGATATTGGCAACTTCGTTTAGATGAAGAAACAAAGAAATTAACTACTTTTACTTGCCTAACAAAAGAATCAACAAGTGTGTTGCTCTATGAATGGAATGTTTTACCATTCGGATTAAAATAAGCCCCAGATATCTATCAAAGATTTATGGAAGAAAATCTAAAAGAACTAAATGAATTTATTTTAGTTTACATTGATGATATATTAATTTTTACAAAACAGGATAAAGAAGATCATCTTCAAAAATTGTTAATAGTTTTAGAAAGATGTAAAGAAAAAGGATTAGTCCTTAGCAAAAAGAAAGCAAAAATTGCAAGACAAGAAATAGAGTTTCTTGGGTTAATTTTATCCACTCAGGAAAAGCTAAAACTTCAACCAAATATTTTAGAAAAGGTAAATTTATTTCCTAATAAAATAGAGGATAGAAAATAATTACAAAGATTTTTAGGGTGTATAAATTATATTTCTGATCAAGGATTTTTAAAGAATATAACAGAATACACAAAAAATTTATTTCCAAAAATAAGTACTAAAAAAGAATGGAAATGGGAAGAAAAAGATAGTATGCAAATTCAAAGGATCAAAAAATTATGTGAAAAACTTCCGGAACTCTATATTCCAGTAAAAAATGACTACTTAATAGTAGAAACAGATACTTCAGACATAACCTGGTCAGGATGTCTAAAAGCTAAGAAAGCTATAAAAAGTTTAGAACAAGAAAAAGAATCACTAGATTCTAAAAATTCCCTAAAAGAATCACTTTGCAGGTATATTTCAGGGACATTTACACCGACAGAACAGAGATATACTACTGATGAAAAGGAGACTCTAGCAGCAATTAAAACTCTTAAAAAATAGAAAATTGATTTACTACCCAAAGAATTTACATTAAGGACAAGAAAATTGATTTATTACCCAAAGAATTTACATTAAGGACAGACTCAAGTTACCTAACAGGTTTCATTCGATACAATTTAAAAGTTGATTATAATCATGGACGATCGGTAAGATGGCAATTATTTTTGTTACAATATCCAATAAAAATTGAATATATTAAGGATGACAAAAATATTATTGCAGATACATTGACAAGAGAATGGAGTTCGTCTACAACGCATTAAATCAATAAATTCAAAAATATCAGCAAGAACTCGAAGAATGCAAGCATTGTCTGCAAATAAGGGCACAGATCCAATCCCTCAAGAAAGCAATTGAAGCAATGAAATCAACACAACAAGCAAAACCATCAGAATTCAGCCAACTAAGCATGGTGGACAAACTAGGAGGAGAAAAAATTTCAGAAAATAAAATAATTATTGAAATTATTAAAAAATCTACCCAAGATTAAAAATATTATGTAATTTATAATGACCCCATGAAAGGAGTATATGATGCCTGGAAAAAAGCAGCACCATTCACACATCAATCAAAGATAGTTCATAAAGGAGGATTTTTAACACTAGAAGAGGCAAAGGAATCCTT
This sequence comes from Arachis duranensis, assembly GCF_000817695.3. Classification (NCBI taxonomy): domain Eukaryota; kingdom Viridiplantae; phylum Streptophyta; class Magnoliopsida; order Fabales; family Fabaceae; genus Arachis; species Arachis duranensis. The sequence goes on along the minus strand of NC_029772.3, from coordinate 103,193,739 downwards.
CAGGGAATATGAAAACACTAGAAGAGGCAAAAGAATCCTTCAGGAAATATAAAGCTCTTCATCCAGAACAAACCCTAAAAAGAGCAGATAAAACTCCGATTCAAGCCCAGAGAACAGGAATAATGAGAAGCATTCCTACAAGAGCTGAAATAAAAGAAAAGAAAAGGGTCTGTAGATCAAATCTCAGAGAAACCCTTAATATAGTCCTAAATTGGACTGAAGAAAAAAGGGCAAGTTTGGGATACTATCCTATTGCCAAAGAACAGCTAACAAAGCTGGTTATTTTTCCAGAGGCTTCCCCATCTGACACTTATCAAATTTTCCAGGATGGATTAATTGATACAGTTTTAATTTTTAATGATCTAAAAATTATTAGTGAGTTTCCTGCAGGATTCGTTGATGCAGTAAAGAGATTTAAAAATATGATTGACAATGTAAATCCAAGGGATATATCCCTAAAATTTACAAATAGTCAACCTATTTTTAATGAAGAAGAAGAGTGCTTAGTTCTAGCACACCAAGTAATATTCATGTCCGTCTTCCTAGAAAACTTTCAACCAATTGATCAAATTCAAGATTTAGCAATCTACAGTCATGAAGGAAGACTAGCCAGCACATTAGCAAGGGTTTTTGAAAGAACTCAAAAAATAACGAGGAAATCTCATACAAGAATTAATTATAAAAGTAGAAATACTCTGCTTGTGTCCAGTAAAAGAAATGAAATTGAAGAAAGAGAGATGAGACTCCTGGAGTTAATATCTATAATCTCCCCTCTGGAGATAAAAACATCTTATGTAAAATATACTAAATAAAGGAAGTTTTTCTCCAGAAAGGTACGCCTTTATCCTAATATCTTAATTATGAATTATTTAGAAAGCTTAGAATTAACGGAAGAATCTGATTATTATAGATTATCTGCTTTATTAGATAATGAAAAGCAGGCTGTTCTAAAAACAGAATTAAATCTCAAATCAAATGAAAATTTTAATAAATAAAGTCTTTTAAAAGAAGTTTTTAATAGAAAAAATATAATATACTATGAAAAAATTCAACTTGAAACCCCTCTAAAAATAAAATCTGCTAATAGAGAACTTGAAATAGCTTTGATAAATGATGAAGAATTAAGTAAACAGATTGAGAAAATCAAGGATCAACAGAAGAGATCTAAAATTGGATGGATTCATATAGTACTATACAAGTTTTAATTAAATCTACATATATGAAAGGAATTAATTCACCAATAAGTTTAGCAATCTGTGATAAAAGAATTACTGATGACCCAATAGATCAAATAATTGGAATTGTTCATGAAAATTTGGCAAATGTAAATGTTAAATTTAATGCCCATCTTGGATATGCCATACCTCTATCAACCGAAAATCTTGGTAGATCTATAAGTTTAGCTTATAAATTTCATAGAAAAAGTTTAATGGAACAAGATGATGAACCATTTTCAATTACATATGCAATAAATTATGCTTTAACGAATAGTCATTATAGTATAATATTTAAAAATAGAGAAAGAATTTATGTTGATAAATTATTTCAGAAAATTGTAAAAACAGAAATACCAAAATATAAAACTATTGAAAACCCAGTTCTATGCATCAAAAAGATCGGTTTCATCAAATTTTCAAATAAGAGAATCTAAAATCAATAGTCCTTTAAGTTTATCTAAATTAAAAATTAAAGAAGAAAACTCTGAAATAAAAGAATTAACAAAAAAGTCGAAAAATTAAATGAAACCCTAAATACTAAATTATGACAATAAATAAGGAAGAAATATATGTAACTTATCAAGATAAGAAACAATAGCTTTTTGAAAGAGAAAATCGTTTGAATTATTTGCAGTTTTCTGAAATAAATCAAAGAGCATTTAAAGCTCTAAAAATAATCTATAACAAGTTAAAAAAGGAAGTTGAAGAACTAGAAAAATTAATAGAATCTCTGAAAAATAATGATGAATCAATGATAGAGTTTGCATAAATTCTAAAATAAATAAAGATAAACAAGAGAAAGTGAAAAAATAAAAGAAATTTTGAACTAGTAATAAATAATCATTTAACAAATACAAGAGAAATGATTAAATACTCTAAATTATGAAGTTGCAAATTATTGAATCTATACAAATTATAAACTTATTCGAAAAGTTAATAGAAATTTTGAAAAAAATTGGTATCAAAGCCAAGTTAACGATTAAGGGTAACACTTTTAATGATACGCTTTTAAATCAATAACAACCACAAAATGAAAAACGTCTTTACAAAAAATTGAAATTGACAATTTTATCGTAGCATCCACCTAAATTAAATGCGGAGAAATTAAATAATTCTAGTCAAATAAAATTAGGAGGAATAATAATGCTGGTGATGTAGTATGTATAGCAAAATCTGGTAACCGGATATATCTATATGCTTAATTTGAATATGATAATGGCAAGTTGAGAGTTTAATATAGAGGAATAAACTTTTACTGCTGTCAAAATCAACTATATATATTTTATTATTGTTAGAATTATTTTTTTAACTTTCATCTTTTGATAGTTTAACGTTTAAGTGTGTTTGGATTTTAGTTTATAAATAAAAATTTGTATAAAATTAATTTTATAAATTTAATTTTAATGAAAAATAAATTTGTGTTAAAGTAATTTATGTTTGATAATCTTTATATTAAAATGGATTATAGTAAAGTAAATATTATTTCGATTACACTATTTAAAATTATTTTTAAATAAAAATTTATTAAAATAGACATTAACTTAAATAAATTTTTTATATTATTCTATTATTTTAATTTAAATATTTAAATAGATATTATTAATTAATTTTATAATAAAATTAATATTTACTTACTAAAATAAAAATAATATATAAAAATTGATAAAATATATTTTTAAGTAAAACTTCCTTGATGACCTTGCCAGCAGAGACCAACGGACGATTAGACTGGCTTACACGTACTTCTCATTCTTCGTGACAGAGAGAAATGAACTGGGTTACTTCACCATCTTCTTTAGGATCTTCGATGATATATTGTCATTCACGGTGACAAAAGCATGCCACGGGCTCTGCACAAATGTGAAAACCTTATTAATTTTGTCGATCCTTCTTCTTCTATTCTAGATGGCTGTGGCTCTGTCCTGCGTCCAAGACAAGCTGGCATTACCTGAGGAGGATTCACGTGAGAGGAAAGAGGAAGATGATAGATGGGTAGTAGTTAAATGCTTTTGGAAATATTTTGGACCATGAAGGGGCTGCAGAAATCGATGTTACGGCTGATGGCGGTTGTGGCATTCAACTGGGTGGCCTTGTTCTGGTTCTTCTAGTACATCATTGATTGGATGGGGGAGCGAGGTGTACAGTGGGGAGCATGGAAAGCTTTACTCTATTGTAATACCATTATATACCATAGGCTACAGGTATGGAGTTCGGTGTATTATGCTAACTTGGGTGGTTACAGGTCTTATGTCGTTGGCTGTGGAGCCCATTGGGTGAGCGCTTGGTGGCGCCAAGAACCTTTGGACAGCTGAAAATTTTATTCTTGTTGGTGGCTTGACTATGACGCTTTACATCAGTAAGCTAGCTAAGGATGCGCGGCTCAACCGCAATGATTTAACCTTTTCTCGTGAGCCCTCCAACGGCATTCAGGCTTGGATCTTGCGTTTTTTCGGCATTCTCGGCATTTTTATTACGGTAATTAATATCGTTTTATCGTATCAGATATAAATTGTATGCCATATTAAGATATATTCTTGTCTTAAATGATTATTCATTTTTACCTCAATAAAATTGACCATGTGAATTTCTTACTTTTGGACATATTAACCGTACTGTTATTTGGATTTCGGATAACATTGAGTGTCGCGCCTGCACTACCATCCATCTACTCAAACGAGAGTGGTGCAGGAAAAGGTATGATACTCACCGTAAATTATACACTACAAATAATCTACTTAATATACTAAGACGTTTAAAACATGGAGTTTGATCTCCTTTGTTGAATAGTTTATTATATAATAATTTAATTATTAATTTTAAAAAATTATTTTGATAAAAATACAATTTAATTAATAAATAAATAATTTATTAAAGAGTATTTTACTAAGTAAAATTTAATGACAAAAAATAAATTTTTGCTAAAGGATATTTTTGTAAAAAAATTTATTTTTTCTTGAAAAATGGATAAAGTTAACAATAGTTAACACAAAAAAATTTAAAATGGATTAAAGATGAAATTTTTAAAAAGTTGTAAGGAAGAGAAATATACATTTTATAAACAGAGGAAAGAGGAGTATCACTTTAGTATTTCGCAGAAGAGAAGGGTGGTATTTTCTCAAGAAAAATTAATATAAGAGTAGAAAGAAAATTTAAAGAAATCAATCATGTTAAATATATACTATAATTAGTTATTAAAATGAAATATTAATATA
>NC_029772.3:103186474-103189054 GCF_000817695.3 Arachis duranensis | reverse complement strand
ATTAATTTATGGAAAAGTATAATATAAATAAATAATGAGAATATTAAATAATATGAATAATAGATATGTTTATTATATTTAATAAGTATGCAGATGAATTATATTTAATTATATTTATATTTCTTTAAAGTATGCAGATTAATAATTATGTTCATTATATTTAATTGAATTAATATTTTTTTAATTCGATTTACTCATACATAGTTAATAATGACTGAATGTTTAATTCATTAGGTGTGCAGAAATTATTTTAATGTTAAGATTTAAAAGGTAATTTAACGTAGAGTATTTTTTTTATTAGATCAATTCTAAAATCTATTGTTCACGTTATTTATAAAAATCATTATCTATCTAGTAAAATCCTTTATTTATTAGTAATGTTAGATAACTAATTTTGTTAGTCATTATCAACTAATTTTTTATAATTATTTTATTAATCTTAAAATTTAGATTTTAAATTATAAATTATAAATCGAAACACTAAAATTAATTAATATTACCAAACTAAAATTAATTACCAGCACGTTTTCTTAATTTATTAATCATGTATTACCATCATGGTTGCTTGTTGGATGCTTCACCAACATATGCTTCAACATGATATATACATAGGGAACTTTGGGGAAGAAAATTATTCCTTCCTCTGATATGCTCTATACAACCAACATGATTAAAAATACATCTTTTATTCGTTTTTTACATAAATATTAAGAATAAGATGTATGCTTTAAATATTTAATTTCAGGTATGTAATTAGATTAAGCTAAACTAAAAAATTAAGTTGAGAGAAAATATTATATGTATTATTTTTTTCATATAAAATTTTGTTATAGTATTTAGAATTAAACTTAGGTAAAGAAAATATAAAATATTTGTCTTTTAATCTGAGAAAAGAAAAATGTTCACTAGCTAGAGTTGTACCAAAAAGTTGTGTAAGTTTTTTTCTTAAATTAACATTCCAATTGAGAAACTATTTTTTTTATTAATAATTAGCTAAAAAAAAATTCAGAGACAATATTGATCTTTTAAAACTAGGTATCTAACAATGAAAGAAAATAAAAGAATGAATAATGAATTTAATTAAATGTTTGTCGAAAAAGTTGATTATAAACAATGTTGTTTGAAAATATTTAAAAGTTATTTTTTTGAGTTTTTGACTTATAACAAATTATATTAATGATGTTTGGTATAATTTTTTAGATATACTTTTAATTTTTCAATAAATTGTTTAAGAGTTTTGGAAGAAATTTAAAAATTTGACTTTTCTCTTTTTTAAAAGTTATTTTATCATTTTTATTTATTACAAAATTTCAAAACAAATACTTTTATAATAAATTTTTAAATACAAAATAACTTATTTATAAGCTGCTTTTAATATAAGTCCTTATGTTTTAAATTTTTTTTTTTCAAAAGAACTTAGACCCAATTTTGATAAACAACTTAAGACTTTTTTAGAAAAAGAGTTTAAAGTATAAAAATTTTTATTTATAGCAGCTTATTATAAATAATTTATTTTGTATTTGGATTTTTACTGATAAAAATACTTATTTTAAAGTTGTAGCGTTTGGATAAATAACTAAAAAAATACAATTTTTTATATGAGAGAATGGATATTAAAATAACGATGATAACAAATACTTTTCAATATTGAATAACGGTATTCTTGTATGTGATGAATAGTAATAAAATTCTAATTCACAATAATCTTGATGGCAATGCTAAAAATATTATTGTGTAGTTAGTGTTTGCTATTTTATTGTGTATGATATGATAGGTGAAAATAAAAAATAAATATAAAATGTGTTAATGTATATTTTGTTATTTTTTTATTTTTTTTACTCCTATTAGAACTCCTTTCTCCTTTATTGGGATCAAGAACTTGCTTTAACTAACTATAAAAATAATAGCAAGTTATATAAAGATAAAATCATAGGTAAAAAAATAAAATAAAAATTAAAATTTCATACCACACTAATGTTAGATACAAACTTAATAATAAAATAGAGTGATAAAATGATAAAAAAATACCTGAAAAAAATATATACAAAATGCAGTAAGTGATTCAAATGGAAGCTTGCGTGAAAATGGTGGTGGAGGGCCACTATTTCCCGCAAAAACAAAAATTATATTTCATAAAGCCAACAAACGAAAGTAAATCTTTTTTTGTTTTGAAGTCATTTTTTTAAGTGAGTAATAGAATAATTTTTATCGAGAAGAAAATATATCATATATTTCTACTTTTTTCAAAAAGTTGTGAATTACGTTTTTTGAAAAGGTAAAATCTTTTCTTTAAAATGGTGCTAGACGCGTGTATTATAACCTTTTATAATCTAGAAGTAGGAAAAAAAAAAAAAACTTCTGCTACTTCTCCAAATGGATTCTTAATTTAAGTTGTTTATCCAAATTGACCATAAGTTTGGGTAAAGAGTTTAATTAAGCTCCTTTTGGGTAAACAATTTAATTAAAATTTTTTTAAAAAATAGTTTAAATAATAAATATTTATATTAATTGTAACTTATAAATAAATTATTTTGTATCTAGTTTTTTAATTCTAAAAGTGTTTATTTTTAAAAAAATATA
>NC_029772.3:103170353-103186279 GCF_000817695.3 Arachis duranensis | reverse complement strand
TTTACAATTTTATTTTAAAATTACATCGGACACTAATAATATATATTTTTATAAGTTAAAAATAAAAAATTACTTATAAACCTATACAAATAGGCAAAGTGTAGTTTTATTAGAAAAATAAAAGTATCTATAAAAATGCATTATTCAAATATATTTGTTTTTTTAATTAAAAATTGAGAGAAAAAACACTTATTTTAAAAAGATTATTATTAAAAGGTTATAAAAGTAAAAATAATAATAAAAAGGAGATTACATCATGATATATGCATGCGAATAATTACGATATAAATGATGATGAGATCTCGTAATTAATTAAGGGTAGGTAAGGTTTATATGAGTGCCTCTTCATTGTCCAGCATCTCTATATAAATACTTTCCCACACCTTTGCTCTTCAACAATTCCATCCACTCTAAAAAAATTGAAGAATACACACAATAATGTCATCATCACAACTATGCTCTATGCTTCTCCCACCTTCACTTTGTTTTGCATCACTCAACTTTCATGTCTTCCTTTCTCTCCTTCTATTGCTTCTTGTTTTCAACTTTTGGTTGGTCCCTGGTGGTCTTGCTTGGGCTCTCTCCAAGTTCCGTTTAGAATCACCACGTGCCGATAATACTAATAACAACAACAAAAGATCGATTCCTGGACCTTCAGGTCTTCCAGTTCTTGGCCTTGTTTCGGCCTTCACTGGAACCTTAACTCACAGGGTTCTGGCTAACTTGGCCGAAACATTTAAGGCCAAGAACTTGATGGCATTTTCCATTGGGGTGACCCGGTTTGTTATCTCCACAAACCCTAACACGGCCAAAGAGATTCTTAACAGTTCAGCTTTCGCTGATCGACCTATCAAAGAATCAGCTTACGAGCTTCTCTTCCACCGTGCAATGGGGTTCGCTCCTTATGGCGAATACTGGAGGAACCTTAGAAGAATCGCCACCGTTCATTTGTTCTCTCCACGGAGGATCGCTGCTAGCGGTGAGTTCAGAGCTAGAGTTGGTGAGCACATGGTGAAAGAAATGGTTGGTTTGATGGAGAAGAAGAGTGAGGTTAAGGTTAGAGAGGTGTTGCATTTAGGATCGTTAAACAATGTGATGATGAGTGTGTTTGGGAAAAGCTATGAGTTTGGTGAAGGTGGTAATGGGTGTAAGCTTGAAGAGTTGGTGAAAGAAGGGTATGATCTGCTTGGTGTTTTTAATTGGAGTGACCACTTCCCTTTCTTGGGTTGGTTGGATTTGCAAGGTGTCAGAAAGAGGTGTAGGAATCTAGTAGCGAAAGTGGATGATTTTGTTGGAAATATCATATTGGAACATAGAATGAAAAGGGTTGCCAAGGATGAAGCCTTTGATGACTTTGTTGACGTGTTACTAGATTTGGAAAAACAGAGCAAGCTTCAGCACTCTGATATGGTTGCTATTCTTTGGGTGAGTCTCTGACGTTATCAAGTGAATATGATATTCTGAATTGTTAGATAATTTAATATATTTTACTGAATTTTTTTAATTTATTTCAGGAAATGATATTTAGAGGGACTGATACAGTAGCAATTCTTTTGGAATGGATTCTAGCAAGGATGGTATTGCACCCTGAAATCCAAGCAAAAGCTCAATCTGAAATTGACTCTGTAGTTGGGTATGATCGTACAATCAATGATTTAGATCTTCAAAATCTACCATACCTACGTGCCATAGTGAAGGAAACCCTAAGAATGCACCCACCAGGCCCACTGCTATCATGGGCGAGGCTTGCAATCCACGACACACAAGTGGGCCCCCACATGATTCCAGCTGGCACAACGGCAATGGTGAACATGTGGGGCATCACGCATGACAAAGAAGTTTGGTTTGAGCCAGAAGAGTTCAAGCCAGAGAGGTTCATAGAAGAAGAGGTTCAAATAATGGGGTCTGATCTTAGGGTTGCACCATTTGGTTCTGGAAGAAGGGTGTGTCCTGGCAAAGCTATGGGCTTGGCTACTGTGGAGCTTTGGCTTGCTATATTGCTTCAAACATTCAAATGGATTCCTACAAATCATGTTGACTTATCTGAGTGCTTGGAACTTTCTCTTGAGATGAAGTCACCTCTTCTTGCTAAGCTTATTCCAAGATTTCGTTAATTATTTACTTTTTGTTTTCTGAGATTTAAGTTAAACCTGGGCTATGTTTTTTTGGTATTTTTTGGGAACTACTAGTGATTATTGGGAAAGGTTTGATCATAAATAGTTTTTTTTTTTTAAATTAAAAAAATGAATTGTGGACATGTATCTGCTGGGTATATTTCTTGTCCATTTAATTATATAAAAAGTTGAGTAATTGTCTTTATATTATTAAAATTTTGCTTCTTTGCATATCAAATTGTAATGGAGTTTGAGAATGTGAAATTTGAAAATTTCAACAGAGATTTCTATTTTGTAATTTGTATGTATGATGTATTATCATGTATATGTTTTATAATTTATACTCACGGTATATAGTATTTTGGTTTTTTATTAAAAACTTCGCAGTTCATTGGCCTCGGTTATTTAGTACAATTTAATTATTCATTAAGGTATACAGTATACATAATATTTTGATTGTACCAACCATACTCTGTGCATTTTTTTACAATTTAATTTAGATCTATAAATATAATTACAGTGGAAAGAAGCAAGAATAATTATATTCTACGGTTAAAATGACATGTATTTTTTTTATGACATATTGTATATAATTAAGAATAATTTGAATTGTGTAGCATGTTAATTTTGCACAAATATTATTATATAATTAATATGAAATATCAAATTTGGAGTACGAATGTATTCTAAGCTAAAAGTAATAATTATTAATTATATAACAAAAATTTAATACTAAAATATTCCATTATTTTATATTTTATTTGTATCCATGTTTTATAAATAGAAGTTTTAAGGCATGTCACCTAAGACTAGTTCAATTGATGTATAAATTTAGACTAATTTTCTTATCTCACAGCCCATGGTTCTATATCCCAGATATATATATAACGAAAAGAAAAGTAAAAAAAAAAAACATTAATAGAAGCAGTTGGGTGCATATTACTAGGTAATACTATTTTCTTCTCATCGTCTTTTTATTTCTAACGAAAAGTCACTAATAAATACTAATAAATATAATTTACAACTACATAGAAAGGAGTGATATATGAATAATTATCATCTCTTGATCGATCAATATAATGATCATGGATGCATGTGTCAATTTCATTTGATGATACATTATTATTCATGTGAAAATGCAATCTTATCCTTTTGGGTCTCTATAATCTGTGTAGTAATGGGAACAGTCTAAGGTTATGGTAACAGCCAATAAGATAATTTGATTGATGAATAAAGTAGTCATGTATCATTATTGATGAATATGAAAAGCTAGTTTTGTCATCTTTTCAAAAAGGAGGATTTGTTAATTCCATCAGAACAAGTTGCCTAACACTAAAAAGATTTGTGCAGGTTGGTTCCAATTCCCATGCGTGTTGAACTATCATTATTATTGCGTCTTTTTCTTATTTGTCTTTAATTTGTTTGGGAAACGAGCTGTTGATCCAAAAAAAATAACATTTCTTAAAAAAATATATTATTAGAAAAAACAAACAAATTAAATTATTAAGATTAGGGTAAGGCAATTAAAAGTTTTGGATTTTTAGTTTTCATAATTTTAATAAAGAAGTAATTAAATTAATTGATAGTCAACTATTTAAAATTTAAATTATTAATATAAAATATAATATTTATTTAATTAATTAAAAATACTAAAAAAATATTTAAAATAAATTCTCAAAATTTACACACCATACAAATACATATTCATGAGTATTATTCGATGAAAATTGATGTGACTTGATTATATTAATTTTATATTTGATAAATAATAGGATGTAATCAGATCAGATCAAATTTGATTAAATCCAACACTAATTGATTCGGATATAAATTTTAGGATTGAAAAACTCGAGCCAACTCTATTACTATATTAAAATTATATTAATTTAAAAAATAAAAATATAATAATATATATACGGATCTATCTTTCTTCAAATCAAATTGTAATATTTATTTAACTATAATATAATTTTAATTATATATTACTCTTTATTTTTTTTACTATGACATATTGTTTACATAATTTTTTTATATATATTTTTATTTTTTTAAATTTTATTTTTAATCAAATATCTAATCATCTGAACTTATCCAACTTGAATTTAATCAGTTCAAATTGGTTTGCATCAACTTACAAAAAACTTTATATTTAAACCAATCCAAACTAATCAAAATTTAATTAAGAGCAATGTTAAGGGGCAGCAACTTTTGTGATTGATAACTAGTAAATAGCCATCAATGATAATTTAATAGTGTGAGATTTGTGTGAAATTTTATCCAATGATTCATATTTCTCTGCTGGTTACATGCTGGCCAAAATTCAACAAAACTGCTGGCTCCTAAACTTTTCCTTTAATTAATTCTCATTTTTTTCAAATTCAAACTAACTGGCCGGCCCGTAAACACCCCTAACAAAATGCTATATATTAAAATCAAATTTATGAAAATTAAGTTCGACTTATTAACAATCAAACTTATTTATAAAATTTAAACTTAACTTACTAAAATTTTATGAGTTAAATAGAATTTATAAACTCGCTCAAATAACATAAATACAATCTATATTTTATATAAATAAATTATAATTTATATATAAAAACTACCAATTATATATGTTGTTTATCTATTTATATCATCTATCAAATCATATATAAAAAAGATAATTATAAAATTTTATATTAAAACATTAATATATATTATTTCTCTTTTATTATAAATAATTTAATTAGACTTATCACGTTATAGTTTAACATCTATTTAAGCTACAATAAAATCAACGAAGATATTAAAAGATTTGATACGACAAAAATTAAAAAAACAATACATCGTCATGTATTTAACAAATATGAAAGTTATAATTATGTGTGTATGAACTCAAATTCAGATTTAAATTCGATTCACAAGCTTATGACCTTAATTTATTGAACATTTAACAAATAGAATTTGAGCTCGTTTATGAGTTAATTTGATTCACTTATAATATTTTCTCTCTTTTTGTTTCATTTTTTTTTTGCTTTTTTTTTTGCTTTTTTGGCTAAACATGCATAAGACCAAAATCATTTAATAGGACAATGTATAATTTTTGCATTATCTCTAATGTTTGTGACTGTTTTTTTTTTAAAATATTTCTAACGCTTAATTTTATTTTAATATTTTTTATTTATTTGTTTCAAAATTTCCCTAGACGACTTTAACCCCATCTAAAACATTAGGAACGAAACTAAAAATGTCCAATAGTAGTTTTAACCTAAATTGTAAACATAAGATATGCAATTAAATAAAAATTAAAAATTTTAGAGATAAAATTAAATAACATTAAATATTAAAGATATTCTTAAAAAAAGTTGCAAACGTTAAAAAATATAATTATATATTTTTCATTCTAAGTTATTATAAATATCTACAAACAACTTGCTTTTTGATTGATTCCTAAGTATAGGTTATGAACTTGCTTGTGCATGTTGATCATCATCATGAGAATTTCACCTTTTTTCTCGGTGGTTTTAATCAAAATGATTGAGGAATAAGAACCTTACAATAATGCAACTATAAAATGGGCCTGTGATCTCTTTAATTTGCAAGATCCACATATCCCTTTCTCCAATCTCCAGAATATATATTGTAAATTAAATGATAATTGAATATGTGCCTATAGAAAGCTTTGCTCCTTTCTAGTTCACCCATAAGGAAATTAAGTAAGAGCAATACTAGGGCCAGCAACTTTTGTGATTATTAACCATTAATTAGTTATCAATGATGATTTGATGGTGTGAGATTGGTATAAGATTTCATCCAATGGCTCATCTTTTTCTGCTGGTTACATACTGGCCAAAATTCAATAAAATTGCTGCCCCCTAAATTTTTCCAAGTAATATAGTATTTCTTGTTATTATTTATTAATTAGTTATTTCTATCTGCATCTATCAAATGCAACTTGCTTTGGACCTGCCTTCTTTTTTGTTGTTTTCTGTTGAGTGCAGTTTCTTTTCCTTTATAGCCGATTCCCTCTCTCTTTCATCACTCCATATTCTTTTCTTCCTCTTCTTCCTCCTCAAGAATCACAACCACGAGAATAGCTACCATATCATATACATTATTGCTCATCAACCAATATGCTAATAATAATAATAATAATCACAAATAGACGATTCGTGTCTTCTATATATGTCGTGTAAGGTATTATTATTATTATTATTATTATTATTATTATTATTATTATTTAAAATATGATCTTCTATATAAGAGACCTAACCCTTTTTTTCATTCATATACAAGAATAAAATTCGAAATCTCGCCTTTAAAAAAATAAAAAACGTTCAAATATGTACTGCTTATTTTAATCTAACCATGTTACGCATATACGAAAAAACAACTCTCTAAAAAAAATACACATTAAAATATAAAATACACATTAAAAATAAATTACACAATAAATATATATAAATATATATAATATTTATTTAATAACTTAAATGTGCATATAGCATTTTTAAATTCCGCCTCCTTGATTTTGATCGAGTTATTAGGAATATAATAAATTTTCTTACGTGAAAATTTACTTAATCCAGTCACATAACCTATTATTATTATTATTTGTCAAACATACACCATATTCAATATAGAGAAAGAGGAGTGCTAAAACCAACCATTTTTGTGATTTGTAGCTATCAAATAATTATTAATGATGATTTTAATAGTGTAAGATTGGTGTGAAATTTCATCCAATAATTTACTTTTTTTGTTAATTATATGCTGGCCAGAATTTAATAAAATTACTGGCTCCCTAGATTTTTCCATAAAAAAATACTAAGAAATTAATATTTTTTATTAAACATTAGTCAATATTTAACTAACACGTTTTATTTTTTTACTGTTAGAATTTAAATTTAAGATTTAGAATATAATACTTAGTGTTTATAATATTAATCCAGTATTGCCAAAAACAAAATATTTTGTTTCGTTGCTCTTCAATAAAATATGTAGGTGTTAGTCGAAAAATATTTTTGACTAGGGTGAGCTAATTCGAAATATTAAAGAGAGATAATTGGGATGGAGACAGATGTTGAAGAAGTGCACGTGCAAGCATTAGTCGAGAGTTACTTGATACAGATTTGATCTCAGACACCTTGTTAAATCGAGCGGGCTTAGTCGAATAGGTATTCGAATGAGAAATCGAATGATTGCTCGAAATAGTGAATCCAACGGTTACATAAGTGGAGAAGTTGAGAGCTTTCACCACGTGAGGAATTGATGGGTAACGTTTTATTAGCAAAAGAGCGGGAACGATTATCAGGGAGTGCGCATACAAGACAGCACCGTGTAGTTAATAATCGGTTACAGAAATAGACTATAAATATTAGAAAGTTTTAGGGAATAAGAGTTGAAACTTTGTTTCAGAAATTACTCACGCACACTCACATTTCCAGAGACTTTCTGAGTCTGCTTCGAGTTAATTATCTGTAGGATTCCTTTCATGTCTTTATTTTTTCAATTTACCTTTCTTTAAACTTTACCTTTCAAGCTAATTTATGTTTTAAGCAATGATTTAATTTTCAAAAATGCAATTTATTTTCCAGTTCCTTTAATTTTCATGCCAAAAGCTCTTTAACCCAGTCGAAGGCACCTTTACTGCTTTCTTTAAATTTCACCGCAACTCTTTTTCGATTTTAACCAATTTTCTTTTCGAATTTGTTGTTTTTAATTTTTTCTTTTATCTTTTTACAAATTTTTATTTACTCTTTGTTTCGATGTCTGTCTAATTCGAGACACTTTGATGTACTTATAGAAAATTGGTACCTGCAAACAGAAGTAGATTTTGGCTTCTCAACTATTAGATACCAAACTACTATTGACTTACCAAAAATCGACAAAACAATAGATAAAAGTTCAACTCATTCTTACATTAGTACCAATCAACTCCGAGGGCAGTTGCTGACCTTCACAAAATTCTTCGGGGCCAAACATATTTTTAACACAAATGATAGCAAAATCAAATTAGAATTTAGTTTAAAATATTTGTTAACTTTTTACATTCAATAAATACATTAAATTTCAATTTTTAAATTATTTATTTAATGAATATTTTTTTCTAAAAATCTTACCAAAATTTGACGTTTATTAATCAAATCCATCAAGTTATCTACAAATTATAAGATAAAATTTAAAGAGTAATATTAATATGATAAATTAATTTTTAAAGATAAAAAGTATATAAAAAATCTCAATATTATTTTGGATTATACCACGTATATACTAAAATTAGTCATTACAGTTAGTTACCAGTATAAAATACATGTTAGAATACACATACACATTGAAAATAAATTAAACCACATATGTATTTATACACAAATACATTGGTAACTGATTTTAGTGTACAAATAATATTTTTGTATTATTTTATGTTATTTCAATAGCTTGAAATCATAAAAAATAAAAGTTTTTTACATTAATAAATCAGGACAACAAAAATTTTAAAAAGAATGACTTTATAAGATTATATACTAGCTATTTGGATATTGTTGAAAATGTGATTTGAACTCACAAATCCATAAAAGAAAAATCTTAACTTTAGTAAGTTAACCAAATAATCAACAATAAAGACTACTCTTATGCTATCATATCTATAATTAATAAATTTTAAACACTTTGAGCTAATGAAGCTCTATCATTAATTCATTAGAGATAGGTGTGGTTTATATATAACCCCTTATTTATTTATTTTGGTGAGAAAAGGGTCAAAGACCTCAAAAAAAAAAAATCCTTTTGGAAGAAAAATACCTGCAGTATCTAGCATAAGAAAATTAACTACATTAAGAGGTATAGCTTTAAGAATGTGAAGTCCAAAGAGAAAGTTATGCCTTTTTTTTGCGAGAATGTCCTCCACAGAATTAGTTTCACGTAGGGTATGTAACTATTAGACATTATGAATACACCCAGCAAGAATGCCAATGTCAGCAACAAGGGGGCGCACAGATGTGTAGCAAGATAGCCTTTCTTAACAAAATTGATAGCTGCTAAAGAGTCAGACTTAACTATTAAATTAGTGAAATTGTTTGTGCTGGCAATTTGAATTCAATGGATTATCTCCCAAAGTTTCGAATGCGTAATAAAGCAATTGCCCAAGTTAGAGGTGAAACTTTTAACATATTGGCCAATGTGATTTCGGAACACCCCTCCGTACGCAACACTATTAGCTTGAGACAGAAAAGAACCATCGACGTTAAGCTTGATAAGCCCATCCACTGAAGTACTCCATTTAATAGCTTGCTCTTGATCCCTTTGGTTCTATCGAGGACAAATAGGGATTTTGATGACTTTGGAAATCTTTGCAAATCATGCCTTTACCTGCTCCACTCTATGGTGGAAAGCAGTGGTGTCTCCTTAAAAAATAAGCCTGTTCCTGAAGTACTAAATGGAAGAGATAGTAACCCCGAACAGACAGGGATAATTTCCTTTCAAAGTAAGGTTATGGATCAGCCAGTCATTCATATTAAGATCAAAGAAGTTCTTTGGACTATCATCTATAATGAGGGAGAGCCAGATACTAGCAGCATACCCATAATCCCTAAGAACATGGAGACCAATTTCCTCTTGTAGAGGGCATCTTGGACAAGATCCTCTTCCTGTAAGGTGGTATCTTCTTCTTTCGACATTTGTGAGGATGGCATGGTGCGAGACCAACCAAAGGAAGGTTCGAATGCGTTTCGGACCCTTCCACTTCCAAAAAAGATTGGGTAGTTTGTTCGAATTTGTTGGTTCACCGATCAGTTTCTGGTAAGCCGACTTCATCTCAAAGGTCGCGTCCGAGAAAAATCTCCACGCCATAAGGTCCGCATTCTTCCAAGATGAAGGGGGGAGGGGCATCAACAATTTTCTTTATCAACTCCTCTGGTAGCTAGGTAGCCAACTTCCTTTCATCCCAGTTTCCTGAAACCGTAAGAAAGTTCATTAAAGTATTATTCGTGTTAATTTGAACACTAACCTGGTTAGTATATTGACTAAGACAGCCAACGTCCGGGACCCAGTTATGGTTCCAGAAGTTAATCTTAGACCATCTCCTATCTGCCAAATAATGTAGTTTGTTTGGACGTCAGACCACGCTTCGCATATTCCTTTTCAAAGGTTGGACTCGTTCCTCCTCCTCTCTACCTTAAGGATAATATCATTTTCTCACTCATATTTGGATCGGAGAACTTTGTCCCACAGACAATCTTTTCTTTTAATAAGGCCCTAACCCACCTTTGTCAAAAAGGCATGGTTCATAGTACTCATATGACATATACCCAGTCCTCTTGTGTTCTTAGATGCACAAATTTTGTTCCTGCTTAGAAGGTGGATTTTCTTTGACCTTTCAATATTTTCCCAAAGGAAGCCCTTGCATTTACGATCAATAGCATTACAAGTAGAAGAAGGTAAAAGAGCAGATTGCATGTATAATAAGAAATAGTAGAGAGAACAGATTTCACCAGAGTACATCTCCCTGCAAGAGTAAGAACGCCCAGATATTTACCAAGATCCTCGGTTCTAGAGAATCCTAAGGACTCGCTTATATCGCTTATCACATTATGACCAACATTCATAGAAAAGAAAACTCTAGTCTTGTCATGGTTAACTTTTTGACCGGAGCTTTCACAGAAAGTATTGAGGTATTTATTAATAATACCTGCTTGATCAAGGCTAGCCTGTACGAACAGAATAAGATCGTCAGCAAAGCAGAGGTGAGAGATATTGGAGGATTCCTGCTTAATGCAAATGAGTTTCCAGAAGCCATGGTGAACAACCACATTAATAAGCTGAGACAAGTGTTCAATACACAAAACAAAAATATATGGTGATATGGGATCACCCTATCAAATCCCTCTAGTAGGAGAGAACTCGTCAAGCTCCTCACGATTCCATAAAATTCTCATCTTTACAGTAGAAATGCATGATAGAATAAGGTTAATAATATGAGTCAAAAGGCTGATATCCATAAGAGTATCCTTATTGAAACTCCATTTAATCCTATTATATGCTTTCTCAAGATCGATCTTGATATCCATCCAACCTCTATGGCCCTTCTTATTCTGCATGGAGTGTATGACTTCTTGAAAAATGGCAATGTTATCCGTGCTTTGCCTCCCAGGTACGAAACTACATTGTGTCGGCACCACTAGCTTGTCCATTAGCCTTTTTATGCGATTGGCTAAGATCTTAATTACCACTTTGTATGTAACATTGTACAGACTTATCGGATACAATTATCAAAGGCTAGTTACCAGATCAGTCTTCGAGATAATGGTTAATAAGGTCTCGTTAATCTCTTCAAGGAGTCCCATTAGAGTCAAGGAGCGAGGTCACCTTATTTTTTCTTCTTCTGATCATGGTTGAACAATGGAAGTATTTAGTGTTGCGATTGCCAAACTTGATCCATTTGCATCTTGACTTTTGGTACTATAATAATTCTTCCCAAGCAAGCACATTCTCATGTTCTTTCCAAAGATCAGTGCGAAGTTTCTCCAAAAAATCATTCCTACCTTGAGAGAGGCTAGAGGCAATGCCCTGAAGTCTTCTGAGAAGTGTCCTTTTCCTTTTAAGTAGATCCCCAAAAACATTTGTGTTCCATTCCTTCAAAGAATCCCTGAAGTTGTTGATGCCTTCAGAGCAGGATTTTTGCATATCCCATGAACTCTTTACCAAATTTTTAAAGTCTGGATGAGAGAGTCAAGTAGCAATAAAATGAAATGGTCTTCTTCGCCTATTATTCATACCAGAGTTAGTAAGTTGAAGATAGAAGGGTGCATGGTCCGATTTAAACTTGGGCAGATGTTTAATAACAACTTTTGAAAAAAAAATCTGTCAATCCAAATTAGTCAAACCTCTATCCAATCATTCAACAAGATTTTCTCTTCTTCACGTAAAGGACCAACCCGTATAGCCAATCTCAACAAGCTTGTAATCAGACACACAACTTTGAAACTCAGAGCAGGCTCCTCTCTCAACCTTGTTAGAACCTCCACTCCTTTCATAATTATATAACAGCCTTAAAATATCTGAGAATACACCAAGGGATATTGATATTATCAGATAGGATGCGAATACTATTCCAAAGATGCCTTCTAGTTAAACGGTGGGGGCTACTGCACACTACTAAAAATAACCAGGGATCATAGTTAATACTAAACACCTTGAGGTGGATTGGTATGTTCAATAACATCAACCTTTGAGATAGAGGAGTCCCATAAGCACCAAATTCTACCCAAGTAACCAACCACTTCGACCACAAAGGAGCTGTCCAACCCAAATTTGTTTCTTACAAATTCACCCCTTGTTCCACTAATGTGAGTTTCTATAAGAATGATAAAATTTGAATCATATTCTCTTCTAATGTCACGAATTAAGGACTGAAACATTCTACATCCCGCATCCCTGCAATTTTAACTTATAATATTCATTGAGCCAAAGACAGTTAGAGTGTCACCGAGGATGATCACTAGTGTAGGATAGATGTTTGGGCTTCCAACTTCGATGAAGCAAGATGAATATATATGTTTCTCACACTTCCATCTTCGGAGTCTGTCATCACCGCATTAGGTAGTCTCTCTGTTAACGTTCCTGTTTCGTTCCATATCTCATGGTTGGGAGGATGGAGGCACCAAACCAAGGCTATTCATCGGATTATTGTGGACAAGAAAGTCTTCTATGGACGAATGTTCACTCTTTGTCGCCAAGAAAGCTTCGTATTGTTCTTGCCCAAATTGCCACATGTACTCTGAGACAACATCTTTCATAGCTTCAGCCTTTGGATTCTTCTTCTTTGGAGTATGTGCTAGTGTTATCTTGGATGTTCCAGGAGTTTCCAAGGCTTGCTTATTCCTTACCTTTGGATTGGGCTTAGCTCCTTTAACACTAGGCTGAGACCCAGGTTTGGCAGTAATTGTTTTTTTTTTCTGTTTTGAGGATTTTGTCCACACCTAATCTTAAGATTTTCTTTTAATTGTGGGCTATACTATCTCCTTATCATTATGGGCTTTAGTGGGTTCAGGCCTTACTTTAATAGTAGCATTTGATTCCTCCCTCTCATGCATATCACCTAAGTCTGTGATGAGTACCCCTTCCTCTTGCAATGCATTGAACCGAGATCCCTTCTCAACATGGCGAGGATCTGCACTAATAACTATGTCTTGATTAGCATTTAAATTTGTCACTTGATTCTTTCTTTTAAATTTGGGATTGGTTGGACATTTTTCTTGCTAATTGGCCATTTGACCATCATCCATGGCCCAAAATTAGGTGGTGCCTGATCATACCGCAATTATTGTTAATTATTCGATTCTTGGATATTTTCTTTTTGGGTCTCATTATCTTCCGGCTTTTGGCTTTCCTGACTGGTCTTAGCCTCCACCGCCATCCGACTTTTCTGGTTTATTATGTGATTTTGCGGTGATTTGGTGTACTATTCCGATCGGTGGCCATATTTTCCACAGGAAAAAAAAATTTGATAGAGTTCTTCGTATTCAATATTCAACACTGAACCAAGGATAGAAATACTGGGAATTAATTGTTTAGCCAAGTTGATCTCAACACAGATACAGGCAAAGCATCCCCTAGAGTGGATTGAAGTAGTGCGATCAATCTTGAGCATATGACCTAAGGTAGAACCCACTCTCCACAAGAACTTGTGGTTATACAGTTCAATAGGGAGCTTAGGAATACGAATCCAAGCTATGATCTTTCTGACAGCCCTTTTTGACTCTAGAAAGAATGGTCTCCAATGTTGAACAATTAGATAATGCCCCGCCACCATCCACGGTCCTTCCATAAGAGCACGAGAATAGTCAACAACGTTAATCTTACCTTTATTCACATGGTCTCTTCCAAGACATTGCTCCATGAAAATGAGGCCGACTCTTTTCCCTAGAACCTTGACGATGAGTGGAAATTTTCATGGTTTACACCATTCTTCAGATTCATCTTAAGAGACAGGAATCTTGGAGCATGGATCAAACGGTTTAGCCTCTTGATCTTCCTTCTCAGCATCATTATACCACATATCCTCCGAATTATGAGTATCTTCATCGATTGGGTCACCCTCCATAGCGTCTACAGGACAACTAGGACCCGTTGGTGTGAGGAGAGATTCCTTGTACGACACTTTGTTTGAGCCATGAGGAGCACCTTCACTTGGATCCGTAATCTCCACCATGTCGTCCCTAAGTTGATGAAGATCAACATGCCCTCTAGCTTTGATTTATTTAGTACTTCGTTCAACCAAATTCTCTACTTATCTTGAAACTCTATTAGAACTTTTTTTCGACATTATTTATAATGGGTCTCCCTTTTTTATTCACTTAATCAAGAGATTAAGAGTTTGAATTTTACATTAAAAGTGAACAACATCTTATAATCAATCTTTACTGTCATCAATAAATATTTTAAAAATCAAAATAAAAATATTTAACAAACATATGTATGACTTTCTTAGACACATATTAAAATTATCAACTAATTAAAAAAATTTATGAAAAATATAAAGTTTAATTTTTTAATATATTTATTATATATTTATTAAAATAAAAAATTTAAAAAACTTTTACTAATAATAATATTGATACATATTAGTTAACTATTTTCTATAATAATATATAAAGAAGATATAAAAATTTAGTGTTCTATTCTATCTTCCTATTTTACTCCTACTACTATAATTCAAAAATGGTTAGTTATTCTTTGAACTTATAGAAAACTACAAAAGTCACGTCCTGTAGTAGTTATTATATGCAAAACTATTACAAAAGTTACGTTGTCTAACCGTTTTTATAATTATTAAAATTTATATATAAATTTTTATTTATTTATTTTGAATACTCTATTTTTTTATTTTAAAAGTGTTGAATATATTTTATTTTTTTTATAATATAAATAGTAACTTTTTATTTTATTTAGAGATAAATACTAAATCAGTATCCAAAAAATTTGGATAATGACAAAATGGTATCTCATTATTATTATTGACAAAATAGTACTTGAATAATTTAAAAAATTGACAAGCGTGTTCTTGTGTTCGCCGGACCACAGTTTCGGTTGTAACACCCTAATATTCAAATCCTTATACTCGAGTCATAAGTCAATGATATTACGGTGGTACGACTATCAGGTGGATTTTTAATATATAAATATAGGTAATTTCGAAAGGAATATTAATCGAGAAGCCTGAAAAGAGTAGAAATAAAATCGCGAAGAAGTATCACTCATGTTTCAACAACGAAAAGATAAAACGTGAAGCCGAAAGCAATATACGGACAAGGCATAAAGGAGATTAAGAGATAGATAACAGATAGATATATATAACATAAGTAAATAGCCACTAGTCGCGACCCGCGAAGTTTAGGCCGGCTAGGGTACAGTATGAAAGTAATTGACAACAGTATATCCTAATCTCTCCCAAAGGAAACACAAGAGCCTCTATAGGCAAGTTCAAAAGAGTCCAATACATAATATAATCTTTTCAAAACAAGGATGGAGAGATTCTAAGCAAAACACAAAGTAGAGAAAATAAAGATCTTTGCCGTCTCTCAGACGAACCACAGCTCACTTTTGAGCACCTGGACCTGTATCTGAAAAACAAGAGACATATATGGAATGAGAACCCCCGACCCATGGATTCTCAGTATGGTAAAATTGCCAAATAAATACAATGCATTGTAATAAAAACTCACTAAGCATCCTAAACTTCCTTTCACTCAATATTCACCCTATATTTTCGCTAATCTATAAATAGGCAACTGTCATAAAGGAATGCTAGATCTAATTCCTCTTCTTCATGCTGCG
>NC_029772.3:103169206-103169402 GCF_000817695.3 Arachis duranensis | reverse complement strand
TAGGTTCACGCGTACGCGTACTCCACGCGCACGCGTGGATGGCCACAAAACTCATCGGCGCATATGCGCCATTCACGCGGACGCGCGGATAAAAAAAATAGACAACGACACGTACGCGTCAGCCACGCGTACGCGTGGGTGCATTTGCGCCCCAGGCACAAAACTGGCACAACTCTGGCACAACTCTCGGGAAAAT
>NC_029772.3:103168507-103168929 GCF_000817695.3 Arachis duranensis | reverse complement strand
AGATCCAATTTCATTTCTAAACAAGTTTGGCACAAAACAGAGATCCGTAGTCCAAGTTATGTCCCGTCAAAGTATGCCCAAAAACTATATTTTTCATACAAAACCACAAAGTGCCATTTTCAAAACAAGTCATTTTCAACTCTTTTCAAGATCAATCAAAACATGCCAGTTTCAACCCTTTTTGAAATCAATCAAAATATACCAAAATCAACATCAAGCCTCCTCAACTCACACATTAACAGTTTACCATAATTCCCAAAACTACCATCCAACCATTTTAACACTTCTCAAACAAATGGCTAGAATACAAACATAACAACATGTCATGCCTCCTTCCTAATCTCAATTTCCAATAATAACATTTCCAACCAACCATCTTTGTTCATAAACAATGTCATACTCACCATCAACATGGTTCCACC